>NW_027451736.1:0-62500 GCF_964194025.1 Convolutriloba macropyga
GTAGTTTTTTTTTGGGGGGGGGGGTAGGTAGTTAATTGGGATCAAATTTTCTCAAATTGACCTCTTCACCTTGAATTACAGACTTTTACCAATTGCTATACTTTACAAACTAAGCTATTGTTAAAATCCAATGTTCGAAAACAGAAGTCAACAATCAAAAACGGAGGTAAATGCTCGAACAGAAAGAAGTCAAAATTCAAGTCATGAACAAACTTGCTTTCTGCTAAAAAAAAACCTGTAGAATATCATTACTCCTCTTCGAGTCGTAAAAAGACACACACGTTTACAATAATTGCTATGAACTGCGTTCAAGAGCAATTAATTACCCTAACTGTGGCGGTAAATTGTCCCTAAGTTTATCCTAACTTACCTTAATTGTTTACCCTAACTTACCCTAATTTTAAGGTAAATTTCTGGCGCTTGGTTAAGGCAAAGTTAAGGGGAATGTTAAGGTAATTAAATGAGGTAATTTTAAGGCAAGTTACAGTAAAATTTAAGGTTTTTTTTAAGGTAGTGAGGCCTTAACTTTTCAGGTAAGGTCCAGGTAAAGTTAGCCTTAGTTAAGGTGAGTTAAGGAAAGGCAAATCTACCTTAACAGTTAGAGTGAATTAGGATGTTTTTTAAGGTAAAATTACCTTAACTTTATTTAGTGTGTAGTGATTCTAAGGCTAGTTTGTTAGACTTAAAGCATGATATAGACTTCGAACCAAAGTCTAACTCAAACACTTGTTCTTCTCTATATCTGAGATTGCTTCATCAACTCCTAAACGGATAGCGGATTAGGGTCCGCTTCAAACGCTGTCTTGAATTTTTGACTTATAGCTCGCCCCTCTCAAGCTTAACGGGCACATAAGTCCCCCCCCCAATTACCGTAACTGTACCATGATACATCATAAACCACAAAATTTTATCTTTCTCCCGATTCAGAGAATTACAATAATAACCATGCCAGTGAGTCAAGCAACATTTTACTGATTGTTTTGGCTCTGAGCTCCCTAAAATACAAACTAATGAAAAAATGCTTCCAAGAATTAGAAAAATGAAACATTCTGCCCTAACTTACAACAGAGGTGAAGTCCACTGCCACTAAAGCATGAATTTCATTTTTGAGCTACGGCTTAGCAACAATTCGAAAAAAGAATGGCTAGCCGTAGATGGGCTTCATATTAAAAAAATGATATACCAAATTTCTCAAGTTTAACAGCTTTGCTTGCATTGCAGTTATCATCATTGCAGTACACATTAGTATATCAACAATGCACTCGAAATAGCCGATTTTGTTTGAAGAAAGGACAAAATCTCCATCACCCCATATTTAAGTCTGTCTATCAAGACAAGAAATATTTTTTAAAACCTTTTTACTTTTTTTTGAGGTATGACATCTTCTGCCATAACATATGTTACCCTTAAGATGTGGCTCATAAACGCCAATTGTGCGATTTACTTCAGACTATGAAATTAAGTAGCAATAAATTTTCTCTGCTGATTTCCTTCGCACAAAAAATAATTTGGCACCGACTGTGTTGAGATTGACTGGCGATGCTCACTGAGTGATAGACAGGAGGGTGGACTGATTTGACCTCAAACAGTTTACAGAGCAATTGTGAAAAAATTAAAGAACATTTTTGTATCAAATGTACAAGCCAATTCTTTTGTTTGATTAAATTGTCATTAAGACAATGCAAAGAAGCTCCTAATAATATAAAATTTGTCCAAGTTTTTTATTTATATATTATTGTAAATTGATGTTTGGCAGTTCAACCATAGCTGGCTTGAAGTTGGGCTCCCAAGTCTAGACTTCGAATTATGAAAAGACCTATTTAATTCTAGGTGGGTGGAGAAGGGGGTAAATATTGAATTAAACTACACGGTCGAGGACCGTAGTTAATGTCGGGGCTTATTCTTTTCATAAGTTCAGCCAAATTCTTTTCATATACAAAAATGAGTCAAGCTTGAAAGTTCCCCCAGCATCGGGGTTTGATCTCGTGACTTTTTCCAACCTTACCCAATGGTTTACCAATTAGGATACATGTCCTTTAGTAAAATTCCAGGGCACCATTTATTCTCTCGCCAAATGCGAGGACGTTTGTTTTACTTGTAACCAAAGTCGAGACATCACTTAAATTCCAGACAATTTTTTTTAAACTAAAATCTATCCAAGCCAGTGTTTTCATGCCTTATATCGGTCGAGGACGGTCTTTTAATAATTCCAAGTCTACATTACGGGATGACTGAGGCAGTGTGAACAAGTAGCGTCATCAAATGCGCAAGATTGTGGCAGTCGAGAAAATGATTTGTTAAAGATCTGAAACTTTTGTTTTGTAAACGATCAGAAATAGTTCTGTTTTTAGACTGACTCAAGTTGGTCAGTGTGCAGAAATGAGCACGACTTTAATTAAGAAGCTGTTGAATGTATCAAAAAGGTATTTATCACTTAGGTGCCGTTTTAGTGCCCATAATCATCAGCGCACTTTTTGACCTGAGTATTACTGACAATCGATCAAAAAGGCTGCTTGAAAAAACTGTCAGTTAATCAGTTAATTTAGCGTCTCATAATCTCTCGCACGTTAAAAAACAAGCTTTTGGGTTCAAATGTTTTTTCAGTTGATGGTAGAAATCTGATTCTTTGCGGTTTCACTGAGCTTAAAATTTGTTTTCACATTATATTACATAAGATCTGAATCAGAAATTAAGTTTTCCTAAGAAGTAGGCTATTAGGATACGTGGAAATCTCTAATTTTTTTCAATCCTCAACTTTTAATTAATAGTTTCTCAGAAAAACGATGCTAAATATTACGGTATAGTGGGTTAAGCCTTGAATTTTAGGTTAAATTTTGTCTTTTTATTATAGGTAGAAAATGTTCAAAATTAAAGCTATTTTTCCTGAAGTGCTATAGAGCCCATTTACAATGCAGTGGTCAAAATTGACTCACAGAAATTCAATTCAAATGACTTTCCGTGTAAAATACGCAACTTGCAAGTTGGCCTCCACGAATTTTTATGTAATTTACTCAAATTTTCTTGTAATTTCTGATGTAATCTCATAAAATTTACAACGTGTTTAAATTATTTTCACGCAAAAAGTGATCTAAATTTGTTCAGCACATTAGCATGATTTTTCGTATGGAAATAAATGAAATTTTACGTAAATTGTTTTAGAATATTGTGAAAAATTATGCGCAATTGCATTAGAGATTATACTAAATCTCGTGAAGGCCGACCTGAGAAATTCATATGGTTTTACTCAAAAAAACACTTGCTTTTAATTTTTCTTCATTTTCACTTTTTTTGCCAAAAATTCTACGTTGAAATATTAATTTTTATGTAGCTGAACGTGAATATGTTGATGGTCATCAACAAAATTTGTCAGTTCAAGTAAAAACACAACTGAAAACAAATAAATTGCGGTCACATGAAGGCAGTTTTCCCGCTGTAACGATTAATCGTATTACGTAAAGTTTAAATCAGTATAAGATTAACAATAGTGCACCAGGGTTGAGGTTCCAGACTGAAAATTGATATGTCCAGACCAAAATGAACGCACAAGGGAGTGTCGTGTGTTCAAAATTACAGTGTTTGGAAACACGAATGAACACACGATCTGCAAACAAATTACAGATCTTATAACTGTTTTCTGGCTGAAAACCAAATTGTTAGGTAAACAAAACCATTATCCTCAGACTTATGAAGCAAACCAAACGTAAACTCATTCAACACTTCTTTAAAATGTTAAAAATTCGGTCGAAAAATGTTTCCACGATAGATGACAATTCGTAGCCAAAGCAGTGAAAATTATTTCTACAGAAATTAAATGTAACTTAGTTTATCAAATTTTTGTTTAAATTGATATGCAAATATGTTTAAATTCATTAATTATTTGTGAAACTAGATGCCCACTATGGTCGCTTTTCTCTGTTTTGAAAAATTTGAGAAAATAAAAAGCAAAAGTACTGATTTTTTAAACTGAAGAAACAGTATTCTCTCGCAATCAGTTTTGTCTCAATGAACGATGCAGCAAAACTGACACACTGGTTGAGCTAATAAAAATTAATTAATTGATTAATTAATTCGGGAGAACAAGAAGGACGCCATTTGCATTTTCTCTCGATTTTAAAAATTTGTTTACATAGTTGATCATTAGTTAGTAACAAAAATGATTCAATTATTGACTGAGGTGACCATTTTTTGAGAAAAAAAGAACTCATCCTATCCGATTACACGATTGTAGTATACGGAGGTGAGACGACGAGGCCATAAGCAAGAACTCTTTTAGGACCCCTAATTTTGTATACATATAATAGATATAATCGCTGAGACACCAATGACTGGATTTATCTTATAGATCTTATATAGATGATATCGTTGTGTACACGAAGAAATGGCACACATGAAGGGCGATGAGCATAATAAAAATTCAGAAATACTGCCCATTATTTATAAAAACCGGATCGTTTTGCCTCGGTCCCGTACTTTTCCCCCGTACCTTATTCCTCCGCCAGTTACAGAGCTTGCGCCGTTGCATACTCAGTAGTTATGTAACATTATGGCACATGCGTCGGGTTTGCGAATAATATGCACACTGTAAGCTGAGGTGGGCACAAATGGAAAAGATCCAAAAACGCAAAAAAGTTCCCAACAACTATGCAACACTGAAGAGTGAACCAATATCAGCAGTTAGAAAAATCTTTTTTCAAATGGCATCGTATCAATTTGACAAAATCTTAAGACAACCTGACAAAACTTTAGGCAACCAGAGCGCAACCCCATGTTTAAAGAACTCTAAAACCCGAAATTTTTAAAAACCTTGCGCAAAAATTGCAACCAAAATTCAGCAGATGTCAAACTCTCTGTTTTGTTTCACTGTCCGATTTTTTGCAAATTACAATCTCGAAATCAATACTGATAGAATTTTGCCAAAAATATTGTTTTAACTTTTATATCATAGATGAGATGAATTTTTAATAATAATCATCTGTTTATTTTAATAACAAGGAGAGTCGTTAATGTGCGTTCGCACATGATATTCCGACCCGAGCTCATCTGCATTTTTGACTTAATTGTCAAAGAAATGAAGAGATAACAAAAATAGATGTTTGAGTTTAAAACAATTTTTACAAAACCTATCTACAAATTGAATTATATAATGTCATGGCTTATTACAGCGCCAACCAGATCTGACATTAAAGAGATTACGAGACAAAAAAAAACAAACAACAAAATTATCAAAAACAAAAATTTCAAGCCAAAAACTAAATACCTTAATTTAAAAGCAACTAGTAACAAGGACCTTTCTCCTAACTACACAGCAGATGGGAACTTTTCTTAATGAGACTAGGTAACAAGTCCACAAAAAGAACGAACAATGAGGCAAAATTCAAAAATTATTTAACATTTTTAAACCAAGAACTTTCAAACAACTAAAAATCATTAGCTTTTATCTTTATACTCCTTGCTAAAATACGAAAAAAGTTGTTACAAAACTAAAAAGACCAGTCTTTGATTAGACTAAGTCATAGAAACGAAGTAAAGAAAAACTCAAAAATTACAAACGACTTGCTAAAACACAAACTATTGCTACCATTAAAATTATTAGCTATTATGTGAATATTATGTATTTTTAATTCAATTGTTATTTCTACTAATTCAGCTGAAGGTTTAATACTGAGAGGAGATTAAAATAATTTGCTTGGGCCACATTTGAAAACCATTGGGATCTGTTATTACGCGATTGTTCTGAAAGATGAGAAAAAGAAACACAAAAATTGACCGCTTAAAAACCGTTTATAAAAATAAATGTTTTCCAACAAACGAAACATCAGTGAAAAATAATATCAATAGATGCAGTATTTTTTGAAATACAAGAAATTGAATGTACATCTCATTAATTAAAATAAGTTACAATTTGACGAAAAGAACAATAAAAACTTAAGTTTTAAAAACATTTGAAAATTTATATCATTAAAAATTAGACTATTCGCTATGAACTGACTGCTTCGGGTAAAATCATTCATTCAATCCTTAATTACAAGCTTATGAGACCTGTCAGCAATTTATGGCAACCTAAAGAACAAAAACAGGAAAAAACAGCAAATTCAAGAAAAAAATCGAGCGAGAAAAATTTCCGAGGCATTGAAAAACGAACTTTTCACTAAAAACTTTTTTGCAATTAATTTCCACAGCAATGGAATTCCTCTTTTTTTAATATAACAACTTCAAAAATCAACAAGTTTGAACAAATGCAAAAGAACCAAGAAATTTTTGAGAAAACTTGTAGTTTCAACGCCAATAAATTAATTAGCTTTCTTCGGAAGCCTGTGAACACGCTTAAATTATGCCTCGATGGGACAACAAGTTTGTTAGTTATTCATATTTTATCAATAAGACCTTACAACAAGTTATTGACTATGAAAACAACAACAAAGACTGTCAAAAACCAAAAATTCAATAGTAAGTGCCAGAAGAAAGTGTCGAAGCAATTTCAATCGTAATTTCTGCTCAAAAAACTATATCTTTGATCTGTTGAACGTTTTCGCTAAATTAAGAGGAACTATCATTAGTAGGATAATGTGATAAGAATTCGAAGGCATACAAAAATAATAAAAAGATCCCGAAAATTAAAAAAGAATTATGAAAGCTCGTGGCATTCAAATTTCAAAACTAATAGGTAGAAGTTAAAACCGCTCACCAGAATAATTTGGGCTACATTAGAAAGAGCTGGGATCCTTTCAGTACTGCGCTCGACTAAAAGTCCACGAAAAAAAGTGAAGGATTGATCAATGTTCAAAAAAAATTTTTCAATAAACATTTTTAAAGTCTTAACAGCAATTAAACTCATAAGCTTTCAACGGAGGTCATTAACTACGCTCTGATATAAACCGATGGGAGGAAAAAGATGTTTGTCAGGGATAGTTAATCGATGAGACATCAAAATAAGTTTTATGACTATGAGAACAACAACGGAAACAGGCAAAAACCAAAAGTTCAGTAGAAAAGTGCGAGAAGAAAGTGTCGAAGCTATTTGATGCTGTCTTATTTATCAGTGATCCACTGAACGTATTTTTCAAGCCAATGGGAGCTATCATTATTTGGATATTGTGATATGAGCTCAAAAGTAACCAGTAATACGAAAATAACCACAAAAACTGAAAAAAATTGAGATCTTGTGTCATTGAAGTCATATATCAGAATATATATAAAACCGCTAACTAGAAAAAAATTGGTTGCAGTAGGAAAGAAGAGGGCCCTGTCGTTGCTGGGACTGACATAATATTCACGAAAAGGAGTTTATGATAGGCTAAAGATAAAAAAAAATTTCGAAAAAATGTTCTTAAAGTCTTAACAGCCAATAGCTGTCCACTCAAAGCCCTATATCTGTTCACTTAGGGCTCTTTACGGAACATACTGCACCTTTAGTCAATGAGTTTATGTCATAGGACTCCAAAAATTTAGTTAGTCCTCAAAAGGAAAATCAAACTTTCATTTAAAATTACGAAAACTCAGTGAACGTCTTCTCTAAGCCAATGGGATTAGAATAATATTCGGATAACGTGTATAATATTTGAATAATTTGATAAGAACTCAAAATTAGCCAAAATTCAAAATTATCTTGAAAGATTTTTAAAAATTTTTTGAAATGTTTTGTCATTGATGTCATATAACCAATAGTTAGAAGATGAAAATGCTAACCAGATTAACTTAAGTTGCAGTAGAAACCAAGTGGGTCGTGCCAATGCTGAGACTGACTAACAGTTCAAAAAAATTAATTTAAGATTGCTTATTGTTAAATAAAGTTTTTTGTAAATTTATCTTAAAACTCTTAACAGCCGTTAAATTCAGTAGCTTTCAACGGAATTCAATAAATACGCTCAAATATGCACCGATGGGAGTACAGGGATGCTTGTCGTGCATAGGCAATCAAAAAGACATCACAAAAAGTCTTTTGACTATGAAAACAACAAAAAATAGGCCAAAATCAAAAATTCAGTAGAAAAGTTCGAGAAGAAAATATGGAAGCCGTTTGAACCATTTTTTTTTTCCTGAAAATCTTGTCTGTGATGCACTGGACGTTTTCTTTAAGCCAATGGAAGCTATCAATAATTGGATAGTGTGAAAAGATTTCAAAAGTAACCAACAATACGAAAATATCTGGGTGACTTAAAAAAGCAAAAAAATTTAGAAAAAATTTTAATGAAAAAGGAACTCGATTTTTTTTACAGTGAATTTCTCTATGAGACCAGAACTAGTCTTTTAATCGCCTTTAGTCTTTTAAGAACACAAAATTGGTTCCTTTTTTAAATTTAAATTTGAAATACTATTTCATAGAAAATATCCTAATTTGAAAAAAAATTACACTGAAAGTCAACAAATATCCCGGGTTCACACAAAACTTAAATCCTCGAGAACTCCTCGAAAAAAACGAAAATCAACAAAATCTTTTTAATTTTGACTTCTACGCTGGACCAGTTTTTTAATGATACCACTCATATTTCTCTGCGATGAATATATTGAATGGCCAAAATTGTCTGAACAAAAAAACCCATTTGAGTATATAGTTCCTCCCCCCTCGGAACAATTAAAATAAAAAACTCAAATTAATAATGAAGAATTTAATTTAATGATAAATTAAAAATTCTCTGAACGATTGCAAATATTCTTAACCAATACAATTTACTTTTGTCTTAAATGTTTGCCGATTTATTCTAGTTACCTATTATTAAATACACAATTCATTATATATTATAACGATGAAACCAAATCATTTTTGTGTCAAGTACAGAAAAAAACAGCAATACCCAAAAAATCTTTGTCCTATTTTTTGGAAGTATGGAACTTGTAAACAATTTGTTCTGCTAGTAATTTTTGCGAGGAAAAGACGGCAATGCGGACAATTTCTTATGTTCGCAAACCAAAAATTTCGCGGATCAATTCTGTTTAGGACCCCCATAGTTTGTAAGGGGCATTAAAAAACTGGGGATCACCAATGATCACCAAAATTAATACATAGTTATAGCATGTTATTATCTGAAAAAACCAGCACGTGCGCAAGGTGGGAGTAAATATTTTATGCCTACGAAACCGGGGAGTCCAAATGAGAAAAGATCAATTTTCGGATATTTTTCGTTTGTTGGGCGCATATTATTTGCACCCAATTTTGTCAACTAGAGCAATAAGAGCATAATGCAAACATCTTTGACGAAGGACTGTTTGGACCCTCTTTCGTTATCATCTTTGCCCCATGTTCCCTCCAGCCAAGTGCGTGTGTTCCACAAGTCATTGAATGAAATCCACACTTCTCCATCTGTGCCTGCCCCTTCCTTCCAGCCAGTTTGTACTACAAATTTGTACTTCACTCCCTCACAGAGAAACCAGCACAATGAAAAGACCAGTAAAAGTCTGGCTGTAGCGATTGACTCCATACACCTGAGCACCTGTTCCCGAGTATATGATTTGCTTGCTATATATTCAATCGGTTACACTGAAAAAAAGAAAAAAGTTTTTTACAGAATTTTAATTTAATTTTTTGGCTCTCAACTTGGCCAAGTTGAAAACTGCTCCACCATAAAAAAAACATAATACCGACCTTTATACCCTGCCGACTTATCCTTGACACAATTTTTCCTAAACTCAGATATTAAACTTTCAAAACTAAGGTTGAATTTAACCAAAATTATTCAAGTCAACCAACACTACAAAAAGTTTTACATGTGAGAACAACTTTTCCAGGGTTTTGTGCACATTGGGCCCCCTGTGTTTTATATGACCCTCAGTTACAAATTGTGTTGTTAAATAGCGCGTTACTATGTAAAAATAATGCGCGTGTGCCTGTGGGTCATAAAACATGCATTCTCACTAAGCTGGGGGGGGGGGGGGACAGAATAGATCCCACTTTTTAATTAGTGATGTGCCAGAAACGTTTTTGTTTTCTTTTCTAAATAGTCTTGTGACAAGGAATTCCCTCTCTTCTTTTTATCCTATCATATGGGCTTCCCAAAGAGCCGGTAAAAAGCAAGCTAAAAATAGTTAAGATCTTCCCTTATTAAAACTTAAGAAACACGATTTAAAATGATTTAACGCATTTACAAAAATACGTGAAGTTAGAGTCCATTTAGTAAAATTGCCTTTCTTAAGCAAAATAAGAATGGTGGTACAGAGGAGGCAACAGGCATGCATGAGGTGAGTGGTTTTGGTCTGACATACGTCGTACTTAGCGTTGAAACCCTAATACAGCAACCCGTAAAGGCGCTAGATTTGTATAAGATCTACTAATAGGATCGCCAAAATTTTGCAATTACGCTTAAGAAGGCAAATTTTAGCTATGATCTTTGTTTAGGAACGCCAAAATTTTATAATATCTACAATTACCCTAGTGGAGACGACCGAAAAATTTGTAACAAAAACAACAAAAAATGTGTAAGAAATCCTCGGTTTCTTCGGTTTCAAATACTGGAAAGCGTCGGTGCGTTCGGTTTGTTCAGCATTATCGGTTTCGAACGTCAAAAAGATTCGGTATAGTTGTTTTTGGACGCAAGAGATTTTCGGTATGTTCGATTTTGGAAGACTCGGTATGTTTGGTATTTAAACCTAAGAGATCATCTGTATGTTCGGTCTTTGAACGTAAGGGATTATCGGTATGTTTGGTGTTTAAACGTAACAGATCTTCGGTATGTTCGGTATGAGAGATCGTTGGTATGTTCGATATAAAAGATCGTCAGTATTTTCGGTCTTCAAACATAAGAGATCGTCGTATGTGTGGGATTTTGAACGTGAGAGAAGGTCGGTATGTTCGGTTTTAGACGTAAGTAATGGTCGGTTTTTTGCATGGGAAATTTTCATTTTTCTCTTTTTAACGTAGTCAAAAATTGTGATAGCGCTTTTTTTTGCAGGAATTTTGAACGTACCTAAAGAAAAATTTTAAAAACATGTGCAAAACTATTGAAAATTTGGATTTTTTCTGTTTGTGCCACCCCACCCAGCTTGGTGGGCTCATACTTCTTGGACCCCCCAACGCACGTGCACTATTTTTACATGATCATTTATTATGTAATGGCTTGGCTCGTGTTCTGTGTCTGAGGGGCGCATATCGCACTGGCGGCACAAACGGAAATGATCCGAAAATTCTTTTTCAACTTTCTCTCAAAATTAATTGACACAAAAAAAATTTTTGGCTTAGTTTTGAATTCAAAAATTTAACATACTTGTTGGACATAGAAAAGAACTTCGTTGATCAATTCAAACTCACTGAGTTTTGACATACTTTCTTGTAGTTTAAAAGCAAGGTTTTTGACGGTTGGTTGCGTTCGAAATTGAACATACCAACCGCTTTTAGTTCGGTCTGCTTGATTATTCTGCGGTTAAAACCCAGAAGATAAAAGTTTATGGTATTTCTCTCAACAATAATGAATCTCTCTTACATTTAAAAACGAAGATAAGGAATCTTTTATATTAAAAACCGAACGAAAACGATTATGCCATCAATAAAATCGTAGGAACTTTTGTCATTTTTGGCTAGAAAAAACAACCATACCGACAATTTCTTATGTTTAAAAACCGAAGTTTTCGCGACTAGGGTGCAAACGTTAAAATTATTTAAAATCTACGTTGAAAAAAGAAACTGTTGTGCAAGATAAGCGCTTAAATTTAACGCTTTCACCGCAAAATTACGTGGAAAAGTAGCGTATAGAGTTTTTTTCAGTTTTCAACGCTGTTTACCGATTGTCCGGATGCACAAAAATTTTATCAAAGCTTGCCAGGAAAATTTCTTAACACAACCTGCTGAGATGTTAATAAATACGGCATCTCACGTGTCCGGACAAAACAGTCCCAGACAAAACAGTCCAAAATTGCAAAATTTTCTCACACAAAACAGTCCTAGAAAAATAATTCAGTAAAACCGTCAATTCTGGAGACGGGAAGTTAATGGGACTACTTTATATCACCATGGAACAATGATTTCGAGCCAAAAACGGAAGGAGTTGGTTTTTGTGTAAAAAATGCTGTGACTTTAGCTGTCAATTCAAATGCGGATCAAATTATTTTTAAAAATGTTGCTTTCTTTGTTTCTTGAGAGTTAGTGATGACTGAACAAAAATTGAAACGCTGTACAGGGAGGGGGAGGGGGAGGTGGGAGGGGGGGGGGGGTAAAAATACTAATTATAAGCACCCAATAAGCTTGGGGTACAAACGGAAGAGATCCTTATCCCCTGTAACCAATTAACCGCTCACTCCTGCATAGCTCTGAGGGCAATTTTTAGCAGTTTTAATTTCTTCAGGTTCCGGAGACGTAATATTTTGCAACATAACGGTTCGTTATTCGAGGCTTTGACTTAGACCGAGTTCAGGTTTGTTGAAACCAGACCGGCTTGAACCCAGACCGGATCGGTTCCAAATATGTGCTGTCTTCGAGCTTGACTCGGCAGCAATTGCACCCCCGACCACTGTTGCCATAATTATGCAATGATTTATTATGTCATGGAACGTGCTCTGTAACGGGGGGGGGGGGGGGGGGGGGATGACCTAGTGTGGGTTGGCACAAACGGAAGAGGTCCCAAAATCTTTCGTTTCGCATGTAATGTAGCCAGAGGTTTGCTTATTATTTCATGAATGAATTGTACAGAAAACAGAATCCACAGAAAAATGTTTGAAATTTTACTTCAGTGAAAGGAAACAGTTTGAAATCAATGAAACAAATGGAAGAAGAAGAAGCGGAACCTCTTCCTGCTGGATTAACATGCAGAAGTATCCAAAAAAGTTCATTACGTTTTCGCCAGATGACGAGGAGAGTTTGATTTCATAAAAAAGATATGACTCGATGACTTATAAAATATCAAAACAATATGACTTACCTTATTTTATAAAGGTGACGTTTGAATATGAATAAAAGTGGGGATACGTCTTGAAGCACGTGCAGATTTCAAACTGCCACATTTCTCAAGTGCCAGACTCTGAAACGTTAGATATCCAATATGTGTCCAAGTGTCGGTTACGTGACTCTGTAGAAATCAGTTCGACGGTCTCGCCTCCCGGGTTCAAAGGTCAGCGCCGTTTTAGCGCATTACTTTAACTAATGCATTGAATGCGTTGAAGTTTTAGAAGATATGGGTCTTTACCACTCTAGCCCCCCATGAAATTACAGCCCATTAGGGCATTATTATGTATGGTTTCTGCGCTGATTTTTTAAAAAAGTTTCAGTGAGTGAACTTTCTCTTTAAAAACCGACAGCTTACCATATGTGCTGCAGGTCAAAAGTATTCGGAGCATCAGAAGTAGGTTAGCACCAGTATTATTATGACTTGAAAATAAATTTTTAAAGAAATATAATCCAACTTAAGTGATCAAGCTTCAAAAAGAATGTTTACATCATTTTTATTCGACTTTAGTGGTCTTGCGTACTTACGAAATCCATATAACAAGTAACTCCGACAATAATCTCCTCTCGCTTAGTGGGGAAGTATTGTTTAGCCCCTGATGCAAGAACAGAAGCGGTAGAGAGAAAGACTTGATTTTTTCAACACATTTAAATGATATATGCGAATTATGATCTTTAGGGTTTCTGCCGCATAATTGCAACCCCCGTTGCAGAGAATTCTTGGGAAAAGGACATCAGATTAACTGTATAACCGCTTCTAAAGCTTATTTCTCGTTCAATTTTTCCGCCCCTCCAAAGCTCACTTGCTATTTTTAACAAAGGATAAATTGTATGCGGAGGTCATAAAAAATCATAAAAACGATGTGCGGACAAAATAGATTCATAACTTCAATAGCCAGCATGCTGAATAACAGAAAATTGTATCAACCAAACTTCAGGGAGAGAAGCTCTTTAGCTGACTGTAAATCCTCGACGATCCCAACAAGAACGCCAACAACAAAAACAGAACAACAACAATAAAAAGGAATCAACAACAAAAAACGACAACAATGGGAACAAGAGTGGTGTGGCGGGAATTGTTATCCAAAGGTGCAACCGATTACCGGAGAATCTCTCATTCCCAGCTGGTCGTTAGGCATCTTCGTTCCAGGTGGAGACCAAAGAAACGAAAGAAAGCAATTGAAACTGCAACCAAGACAGAAGAAACCCAAGTTGACATCATCGGGGCTTCTAAATCCGTTCTACAAAGAATGCAAACGGTGAAAATAAGCAACACGCCGAAGAACCTCACATCAATATCAAAAGTATCTGGTGTCCTAGTCACGGTGTCCTAGCGACAGCAAAATTTTAGGTGCAGATGCAAAAATACTGTTTGGCACAAACCCAGGTTGAGGTCCCAGATGGAAAGTCGATATGTCCAGACCCAGATGAGCGCACGGCGGGGTTGTCGTGTGTTCAAATTCACATGGTCTGGAAACAAGGAAAAACGCACGAAAGTCTGGACATGAACGCACGAAAATTTGGTAAACGCACAAAAATCTGATGAACGCACAAAATTTTGGACATGAACGCACAAAAATCTGATGAACGCACGAAAATCTGATGAACGCATGAAATTCTGAACATGAACGCTCAAAAATTTGGTAAACGCACGAAAATCTGATGAGCGCAAAAACTTCTGGACATGAACGCACGAAAATCTGATGAACGCACAAAATTCTGGACATGAACGCACGAAAGTCTGGTGAACGCACGAAAGTCTGGCGAACGCACGAAAATCTGATGAACGCACGAAAATATGATAACGCATGAAAATCTGAACACGAACGCACAAAAATTCGGTAAACGCAAAAAAATCTGATGAACGCACAAAAATCTGATGAACGCATGAACTTCTGAACATGAACACACGAAAATTTGGTAAACGCACGAAAATCTGATGAACGCACAAAATTCTGGAAATGAACGCACAAAAGTCTGGTGAACGAACGGAAGTCTGTTGGACGCACGAAAATCTGGTGAACGCACGAAAGTCCGGTGAACGCACGAAAATTTGATGAACGCACAAAAATCTGATGAACGCACAAAATTCTGGACATGAACGCACGAAAATCTTGTGAACGCACGAAAATCTGGTGAACGCACGAAAGCCAGGTGAACGCACAAAAATCTGATGAACGCACAAAATTCTGGAAATGAACGCACAAAAGTCTGGTGAACGAACGGAAGTCTGTTGGACGCACGAAAGTCTGGTGAACGCACGAAAGTCTGATGAACGCACGAAAATCTAGTGAACGCACGAAAGTCTGGTGAACGCATGAAATTCTGAACATGAACGCACGAAAATTTGGTAAACGCACGAAAATCTGATGAACGCACAAAATTCTGGACATGAACGCACGAAAGTCTTGTGAACGCACGAAAATCTGGTGAACGCACGAAAGCCAGGTGAACGCACGAAAATCAGATGAACTAATGAAATTCTGAACATGAACGCACGAAAATTTGGAAAACGCACGAAAATCTGATGAGCGCACAAACTTCTGGACATGAACGCACGAAAGTCTGGTGAGCGCACGAAAATCTGGTGAACGCACGAAATTCTGGTGAACGCACGAAAATCTGATGACCGCACGAAAATCTGATGAACGCATGAAATTCTGAACATGAACGCACGAAATTTTGGTAAACGCACGAAAATCTGATGAACGCACAAAATTTTGGACATGAACGCACGAAAATCTGATGAATGCACGAAAATCTGATTAACGCATGAAATTCTGATTATGAACGCACGAAAATTTGGTAAACGCACGAAATTCTGATGAACGCACAACAATCTGGACATGAACGCACGAAAGTCTGCTGAACGCACAAAAATCTGGTGAACCCACAAAAGTCTGGTAAATGCTCAAAATCTGATGAACGCACGAAAATCTGATTAACGCATGAAATTCTGAACCTGAACGCACGAAAATTTGGTAAACGCACGAAAATCTGATGAACGCCAAAATTCTGGACATGAACGCACGAAAGTCTGGTGAACGCACGAATTCTGGTGAACGCACGAAAATCTGGTGAAAGCACGAAAGCCTAGTGAACGCACGAAAATCTGATGAACGCACGAAAATCTGATGAACGCATGAAATTCTGAACATGAACGCACAAAAATTTGGTAAACGCACGAAAATCTGATGAGCGCAAAAACTTCTGGACATGAACGCACGAAAGTCTGGAAAACGCACGAAAGTCTGGTGAACGTACGAAAGTCTAGTGAACTCATGAAAATCTGATGAACGCACAAAAATCTGATGAACGCATGGAATTCTGAACATAAACGCACGAAATTTTGGCAAACGCACGAAAATCTGATGAACAAACAAAATTCTGGACATGAACGCGCGAAAGTCTGGTGAACGCACAAAATCTGGTGAACGCACGAAAGCCAGGTGAACGCACCAAAATCTGATGAACGCACTAAAATTTGGAAAACGCACAAAAATCTGATGAACAAACAAAAATCTGGACATGAACGCACGGAAGTCTGGTAAACGCACGAAAATCTGGTGAACGCACGAAAGCCAGGAGAACGCACAAAAATCTGATGAACGCATGGAATTCTGAACATGAACGCACGAAATTTTGGCAAACGCACGAAAATCTGATGAACAAACAAAATTTTGGACATGAACGCGCGAAAGTCTGGTGAACGCACAAAATCTGGTGAACGCACAAAAGCCAGGTGAACGCACCAAAATCTGATGAACGCACGAAAATCTGATCAACTCATGAAACTCTGAACATGAACGCACGAAAATTTGGAAAACGCACAAAAATCTGATGAACAAACAAAAATCTGGACATGAACGCACGGAAGTCTGGTAAACGCACGAAAACCTGGTGAACGCACGAAAGCCAGGAGAACGCACGAAAATCTGATGAACGCACGAAAATCTGATAAACTCATGAAATTCTGAACATGAACGCACGAAAATTTGGTAAACGCACGAAATTTTGGCAAACGCACGAAAATCTGATGAACAAACAAAATTCTGGACATGAACGCACGGAAGTCTGGTGAACGCACAAAACCTGGTGAACGCACGAAAGCCAGGTGAACGCACCAAAATCTGATGAACGCACGAAAATCTGATCAACTCATGAAACTCTGAACATGAACGCACGAAAATTTGGAAAACGCACAAAAATCTGATGAACAAACAAAAATCTGGACATGAACGCACGGAAGTCTGGTAAACGCACGAAAACCTGGTGAACGCACGAAAGCCAGGAGAACGCACGAAAATCTGATGAACGCACGAAAATCTGATAAACTCATGAAATTCTGAACATGAACGCACGAAAATTTGGTAAACGCACGAAATTTTGGCAAACGCACGAAAATCTGATGAACAAACAAAATTCTGGACATGAACGCACGGAAGTCTGGTGAACGCACAAAACCTGGTGAACGCACGAAAGCCAGGTGAACGCACCAAAATCTGATGAACGCACGAAAATCTGATGAACTCATGAAACTCTGAACATGAACGCACGAAAATTTGGAAAACGCACAAAAATCTGATGAACAAACAAAAATCTGGACATGAACGCACGGAAGTCTGGTAAACGCACAAAATCTGGTGAACGCACGAAAGCCAGGTGAACGCACCAAAATCTGATGAACGCACGAAAATCTGATGAACTCATGAAACTCTGAACATGAACGCACGAAAATTTGGAAAACGCACAAAAATCTGATGAACAAACAAAAATCTGGACATGAACGCACGGAAGTCTGGTAAACGCACGAAAATCTGGTGAACGCACAAAAGCCAGGAGAACGCACAAAAATCTGATGAACGCATGGAATTCTGAACATGAACGCACGAAATTTTGGCAAACGCACGAAAATCTGATGAACAAACAAAATTCTGGACATGAACGCGCGAAAGTCTGGTGAACGCACAAAATCTGGTGAACGCACGAAAGCCAGGTGAACGCACCAAAATCTGATGAACGCACGAAAATCTGATGAACTCATGAAACTCTGAACATGAACGCACGAAAATTTGGAAAACGCACAAAAATCTGATGAACAAACAAAAATCTGGACATGAATGCACGGAAGTCTGGTAAACGCACGAAAATCTGGTGAACGCACGAAAGCCAGGAGAACGCACGAAAATCTGATGAACGCACGAAAATCTGATAAACTCATGAAATTCTGAACATGAACGCACGAAAATTTGGTAAACGCACGAAAATCTGATGAACGCACAAAATTCTGGACATGAACGCACGAAAGTCTTGTGAACGCACGAAAATCTGGTGAACGCACGAAAGCCAGGTGAACGCACGAAAATGTGATGAACGCACAAAAATCAGATGAACTCATGAAATTCTGAACATGAACGCACGAAAATTTGGAAAACGCACGAAAATCTGATGAGCGCACAAACTTCTAGACATGAACGCACGAAAGTCTGGTGAGCGCACGAAAATCTGGTGAACGCACGAAATTCTGGTGAACGCACGAAAATCTGATGACCGCACTAAAATCTGATAAACGCATGAAATTCTGAACATGAACGCACGAAAGTTTGGTAAACGCACGAAAATCTGATGAACGCACAAAATATTGGACATGAACGCACGAAAATCTGATGAATGCACAAAAATCGGATTAACGCATGAAATTCTGAACATGAACGCACGAAAATTTGGTAAACGCACGAAATTCTGATGAACGCACAAAATTCTGGACATGAACGCACGAAAGTCTGGTGAACGCACGAAAGTCTGCTGAACGCACAAAAATCTGGTAAACGCACAAAAGTCTGGTAAATGCTCAAAATCTGATGAACGCACGAAAATCTGATTAACGCATGAAATTCTGAACCTGAACGCACGAAAATTTGGTAAACGCACGAAAATCTGATGAACGCACAAAATTCTGGACATGAACGCACGAAAGTCTGGAAAACGCACGAAAGTCTGGTGAACGTACGAAAGTCTAGTGAACTCATGAAAATCTGATGAACGCACAAAAATCTGATGAACGCATGGAATTCTGAACATGAACGCACGAAATTTTGGCAAACGCACGAAAATCTGATGAACAAACAAAAATCTGGACATGAACGCACGGAAGTCTGGTAAACGCACGACAATCTGGTGAACGCACGAAAGCCAGGAGAACGCACGAAAATCTGATGAACGCACGAAAATCTGATAAACTCATGAAATTCTGAACATGAACGCACGAAAATTTGGTAAACGCACGAAAATCTGATGAACGCACAAAATTCTGGACATGAACGCACGAAAGTCTTGTGAACGCACGAAAATCTGGTGAACGCACGAAAGCCAGGTGAACGCACGAAAATGTGATGAACGCACAAAAATCAGATGAACTCATGAAATTCTGAACATGAACGCACGAAAATTTGGAAAACGCACGAAAATCTGATGAGCGCACAAACTTCTGGACATGAACGCACGAAAGTCTGGTGAGCGCACGAAAATCTGGTGAACGCACGAAATTCTGGTGAACGCAAGAAAATCTGATGACCGCACGAAAATCTGATGAACGCATGAAATTCTGAACATGAACGCACGAAAGTTTAGTAAACGCACGAAAATCTGATGAACGCACAAAATATTGGACATGAACGCACGAAAATCTGATGAATGCACAAAAATCGGATTAACGCATGAAATTCTGAACATGAACGCACGAAAATTTGGTAAACGCACGAAATTCTGATGAACGCACAAAATTCTGGACATGAACGCACGAAAGTCTGGTGAACGCACGAAAGTCTGCTGAACGCACAAAAATCTGGTAAACGCACAAAAGTCTGGTAAATGCTCAAAATCTGATGAACGCACGAAAATCTGATTAACGCATGAAATTCTGAACCTGAACGCACGAAAATTTGGTAAACGCACGAAAATCTGATGAACGCCAAAATTCTGGACATGAACGCACGAAAGTCTGGTGAACGCACGAATTCTGGTGAACGCAAGAAAATCTGGTGAACGCACGAAAATCTGATGAACGCATGAAATTCTGAACATGAACGCACGAAAATTTGGTAAACGCACGAAAATCTGATGAGCGCAAAAACTTCTGGACATGAACGCACGAAAATCTGATGAACGCACAAAATTCTGGACATGAAAGCACGAAAGTCTGGAAAACGCACAAAAGTCTGGTGAACGTACGAAAGTCTAGTGAACTCACGAAAATCTGATGAACGCATGAAATTCTGAACATGAACGCACGAAATTTTGGCAAACGCACGAAAATCTGATGAACAAACAAAATTCTGGACATGAATGCGCGAAAGTCTGGTGAACGCACGAAAATCTGGTGAACGCACGAAAGCCAGGTGAACGCACCAAAATCTGATGAACGCACGAAAATCTGATGAACTCATGAAACTCTGAACATGAACGCACGAAAATTTGGAAAACGCACAAAAATCTGATGAACAAACAAAAATCTGGACATGAACGCACGGAAGTCTGGTAGACGCACGAAAATCTGGTGAACGCACGAAAGCCAGGAGAACGCACGAAAATCTGATGAACGCACGAAAATCTGATAAACTCATGAAATTCTGAACATGAACGCACGAAAATTTGGAAAACGCACGAAAATCTGATGAGCGCACAAACTTCTGGACATGAACGCACGAAAGTCTGGTGAACGCACGAAATTCTGGTGAACGCACGAAAATTTGATGACCGCACGAAAATCTGATGAACGATTGAAATTCTGAACATGAACGCACGAAACTTTGGTAAGCGCACGAAAATCTGATGAACGCATGAAATTCTGAACATGAACGCACGAAAATTTGGTAAACGCACGAAAATCTGAGAACGCATAAAATTCTGGGCATGAACGCACGAATCTCTGGTGAACGCACGAAAGTCTGTTGAACGCACAAAAATCTGGTGAACGCAAAAATTCTGGTGAACGCTCGAAAATCTGATGAACGCACGAAAATCTGATTAACGCATGAAATTCTGAACATGAACGCACGAAAGTCTGGTGAACGCACGAAATTCTGGTGAACGCACGAAAATCTGGTGAACACACGAAAGCCTAGTGAACGCACGAAAGTCTGATGAACACACGAAATTCTGATGAACGCATGAAATTCTGAACTTGAACGCACGAAAGTCTGGTGAACGCACGAAATTCTGGTGAACGCACGAAAATCTGGTGAACACACGAAAGCCTAGTGAACGCACGAAAGTCTGATGAACACACGAAATTCTGATGAACGCATGAAATTCTGAACTTGAACGCACGAAATTTTGGCAAACGCACAAAAATCTGATGAACAAACAAAATTTTGGACATGAACGCGCAAAATTCTGGTGAACGCACGAAAATCTGATGAACGCACGAAAGCCAGGTGAACGCACCAAAATCTGATGAACGCACGAAAATCTGATGAATTCATGAAATTCTGAACATGAACGCACAAAATTTTGGGAAACGCACGAAAATCTGATGAGCAAACAAAAATCTGGACATGAACGCACGAAAGTCTGGTGAACGCACGAAAATCTGGTGAACGCACAAAAGCCAGGTGAACGCACGAAAGTCTGATGAACACACGAAATTCTGATGAACGCATGAAATTCTGAACTTGAACGCACGAAATTTTGGCAAACGCACAAAAATCTGATGAACAAACAAAATTTTGGACATGAACGCGCAAAATTCTGGTGAACGCACGAAAATCTGATGAACGCACGAAAGCCAGGTGAACGCACCAAAATCTGATGAACGCACGAAAATCTGATGAATTCATGAAATTCTGAACATGAACGCACAAAATTTTGGGAAACGCACGAAAATCTGATGAGCAAACAAAAATCTGGACATGAACGCACGAAAGTCTGGTGAACGCACGAAAATCTGGTGAACGCACGAAAGCCAGGTGAACGCACAAAAATCTGATGAACGCACGAAAATCTGATGTACTCATGAAAATGTGAACATGAACGCACAAAAATTTGGTAAACGCACGAAAAGCTGATGAACGCACAAAATTCAGGGCATGGACGCACGAAAGTCTGGTGAACGCACGAAAATCTGGTGAACGCACGAAAGCCAGGTGAACGCACGAAAATCTGATGAACGCACGAAAATCTGATGAACTCATGAAATTCTGAACATGAACGCACAAAAATTTGGGAAACGCACGAAAATCTGATGAACAAACAAAAATCTGGACATGAACGCACGAAAGTCTGGTGAACGCACGAAAATCTGGTGAACGCACTAAAGCCAGGTGAACGCACGAAAATCTGATGAACGCACGAAAATCTGATGTACTCATGAAATTCTGAACATGAAAGCACGAAAATTTGGTAAACGCACGAAAACCTGATGAACGCACAAAATTCAGGGCATGAACGCACGAAAGTCTGGTGAACGCACAAAAATCTGGTGAACGCACGAAAGCCAGGTGAACGCACGAAAATCTGATGAACGCACGAAAATCTGATGAACTCATGAAATTCTGAACATGAACGCACAAAAATTTGGGAAACGCACGAAAATCTGATGAACAAACAAAAATCTGGACATGAACGCAAAAAAGTCTGGTGAACGCACGAAAATCTGGTGAACGCACGAAAGCCAGGTGAACGCACGAAAATCTGATGAACGCACGAAAATCTGATGTACTCATGAAATTCTGAACATGAACGCACGAAAGTCTGGTGAACGCACGAAAGTCTGCTGAACGCACAAAAAACTGGTGATTGCACAAAAGTCTGGTGAACGCTCGAAAATCTGATGAACGCACGAAAATCTGATTAACGCATGAAATTCTGAACATGAACGCACGAAAATTTGGTTAACGTACGAAAATCTGATGAACGCACAAAATTCTGAACATGAACGCACGAAAGTCTGGTGAACGCACGAAATTCTGGTGAACGCACGAAAATCTGGTGAACACACGAAAGCCTACTGAACGCACGAAAGTCTGATGAACACACAAAATTCTGATGAACACATGAAATTCTGAACATGAACGCACGAAATTTTGGCAAACGCACGAAAATCTGATGAACAAACAAAATCTGGACATGAACGCACGAAAGTCTGGTGAACGCACGAAATTCTGGTGAACGCACGAAAATCTGGTGAACACACGAAAGCCTACTGAACGCACGAAAGTCTGATGAACACACAAAATTCTGATGAACACATGAAATTCTGAACATGAACGCACGAAATTCTGGTGAACGCACGAAAATCTGGTGAACCCACGAAAGCCTAGTGAATGCACGAAAGTCTGATGAACACACGAAACTCTGATGAACGCATGAAATTCTGAACATGAACGCACGAAATTTTGGCAAGCGCACGAAAATCTGATGAACACAGAAAATTCTGGACATGAACGCGCGAAAGTCTGGTGAACGCGCGAAAATCTGGTGAACGCACGAAACCCAGGTGAACGCACCAAAAACTGATGAACGCACGAAAATCTGATGAACTCATGAAATTCTGAACATGAACGCACGAAAATTTGGAAAACGCACGAAAATCTGATGAACAAACAAAATCTGGACATGAACGCACGAAAGTCTGGTGAACGCATGAAAGTCTGGTGAACGCACGAAAGCCAGGTGAACGCACAAAAATCTGATGACCGCACGAAAATCTGATGAACGATTGAAATTCTGAACATGAACGCACGAAAATTTGGTAAGCGCACGAAAATCAGATGAACGCATGAAATTCTGAACATGAACGCACAAAAATTTGGTAAACGCACGAAAATCTGATGAACGCGCAAAATTCTGGGCATGAACGCACGAAAGTCTGGTGAACGCACGAAAGTCTGTTGAACGCACAAAAATCTGGTGAACGCACAAAAGTCTGGCGAACGCTCGAAAATCTGATGAACGCACGAAAATCTGATTAACGCATGAAATTCTGAACATGAACGCACGAAAATTTGGCAAACGTACGGAAATCTGATGAACGCACAAAATTCTGAACATGAATGCACGAAAGTCTGGTGAACGCACGAAATTCTGGTGAACGCATGAAAATCTGGTGAACACACGAAAGCCTAGTGAACGCACGAATGTCTGATGAACACACGAAACTCTGATGAACGCATGAAATTCTGAACATGAACGTACAAAAATTTGGTAAACGCACGAAAATCTGATGAACAAAGAAAATTCTGGACATGAACGCGCGAAAGTCTGGTGAACGCACGAAAATCTGGTGAACGCACGAAACCCAGGTGAACGCACCAAAATCTGATGAACGCACGAAAATCTGATGAACTCATGAAATTCTGAACATGAACGCACGAAAATTTGGAAAACAAACAAAAATCTGATGAACAAACAAAATCTGGACATGAACGCACGAAAGACTGGTGAACGCATGAAAGTCTGGTGAACGCACGAAAGCCTAGTGAACGCACGAATGTCTGATGAACACACGAAACTCTGATGAACGCATGAAATTCTGAACATGAACGTACAAAAATTTGGTAAACGCACGAAAATCTGATGAACAAAGAAAATTCTGGACATGAACGCGCGAAAGTCTGGTGAACGCACGAAAATCTGGTGAACGCACGAAACCCAGGTGAACGCACCAAAATCTGATGAACGCACGAAAATCTGATGAACTCATGAAATTCTGAACATGAACGCACGAAAATTTGGAAAACGCACGAAAATCTGATGAACAAACAAAATCTGGACATGAACGCACGAAAGACTGGTGAACGCATGAAAGTCTGGTGAACGCACGAAAGCCAGGTGAACGCACAGAAATCTGATGACCGCACGAAAATCTGATGAACGATTGAAATTCTGAACATGAACGCACGAAAATTTGGTAAGCGCACGAAAATCAGATGAACGCATGAAATTCTGAACATGAACGCACAAAAATTTGGTAAACGCACGAAAATCAGATGAACGCACAAAATTCTGGGCATGAACGCACGAAAGTCTGGTGAACGCACGAAAGTCTGTTGAACGCACAAAAATCTGGTGAACGCACAAAAGTCTGGCGAACGCTCGAAAATCTGATGAACGCACGAAAATCTGATTAACGCATGAAATTCTGAACATGAACGCTCGAAAATTTGGCAAACGTACGGAAATCTGATGAACGGACAAAATTCTGAACATGAATGCACGAAAGTCTGGTGAACGCACGAAATTCTGGTGAACGCATGAAAATCTGGTGAACACACGAAAGCCTAGTGAACGCACGAATGTCTGATGAACACACGAAACTCTGATGAACGCATGAAATTCTGAACATGAACGTACAAAAGTTTGGTAAACGCACGAAAATCTGATGAGAGCAAAAACTTCTGGACATGAACGCACGAAAGTCTGGTGAACGCACGAAAATATGGTGAACGCACGAAAGCAAGGTGAACGCACGAAAATCCGATGAAAGCACAAAGATCTGATGAACTCATGAAATTCTGAACATGAACTCACCAAAATTTGGAAAACGCACGAAAATCTGATGAGCGCAAAAACTACTGGACATGAACGCACGAAAGTCTGGTGAACGCACGAAAATCTGGCGAACGCACGAAATTCTGGTGAACGCACGATAATCAGATGACTGCAGGAAAATCTGATGAACGCATGAAATTCTGAACATGAATGCACGAAAATTTGGTGAACGCACGAAAATCTGATGAACGCAGGAAATTCTGAACATGAACGCACGGCAATTTGGTAAACGCACGAAAATCTGATGAACGGACAAAATTTTGGACATGAACGCACGAAAATCTGATGAACGCACGAAAATCTGATGAACGCATGAAATTCTGAACATGAACGCTCAAAAATTTGGTAAAAGCACAAAAATCTGATGAGCGCAAAAACTTCTGGACATTAGCGCACGAAAGTCTGGTGAACGCACGAAAAAATGGTGAATGCACGAAAACCAGGTGAACGCACGAAAATCTGATGAACGCACGCAAATCTGATGAACTCATGAAATGCTGAACATGAACGCACGAAAATTTGGTAAACGCACGAAAATCTGATGAACGCACAAAATTCTGGACATGAACGCACGAAAGTCTGGTGAACGCATGAAAGTCTGGTGAATGCATGAAACTCTGGTGAACGAACAAAAAACTGATGAACGCACAAGATTCTGGACATGAACGCACGAATATCTGGCGAACGCTCGAAAAACTGGTGAACGCACGAAAACCTGGTGAACGCATGAAAATCTGATGAACGCCCGAAAATCTGTTGAACGCATGAAATTCTGAACATGAACGCACGAAAGTCTGGTGATCGCACAAAAGTCTGGTGAACGCAGGAAAGCCTGGTGAACGCACAAAAATCTGATGAACGCACAAAATTCTTGACATGAACGCACTAAATTCTGATGAACGCACGAAAATCTGATGAACGCACAAAATTCTGGACATGAACGCACGAAAGTCTGGTGATCGCACAAAAGTCTGGTGAACGCAGGAAAGCCTGGTGAACGCACAAAAATCTGATGAACGCACAAAATTCTTGACATGAACGCACTAAATTCTGATGAACGCACGAGAATCTGATGAACGCATGAAATTCTGAACACGAACGCACGAAAATTTGGTAAACGCACGAAAATCTGCTGAACGCACGAAACTCTGGTGAACGCACGAAAATCTGGTGAACGCACGAAAATCTGATGAACGCACGAATGTCTGGTGAACGCATAAAAATCTGGTGAACGCACAAAAGTCTGGTGAACGCATAAAAATCTGATGAACGCACAAAAATCTGATGAACACATGAAATGCTGAACATGAACGCACAAAAATTTGGTAAACGCACGAAAGTCTGGTGAACGCACGAAACTCTGGTGAACGCACGAAAATCTGGTGAACGCACGAAAGCCTATTGAACGCACGAAAATCTGATGAACGCACGAAAATCTGATGAACGCATGAATTTCTGAACATGAACGCACGAAAATTTGGTAAACGCGCGAAAATCTGATGAGCGCACAAACTTCTGGTCATGAACGCACGAAAGTCTGGTGAACGCACAAAATTCTGGACATGAAAGCATGAAAGTCTGGTGAACGCCCGAAAAACTGGTGAACGCACGAAAGCCTGGTGAACGCACGAAAATCTGATGAACGCACGAAAATCTGTTGAACGCATGAAATTCTGAACATGAACGCACGAAAATTTGGTAAACGCACGAAAATCTGGTGAACGCACGAAACTCTGGTGAACGCACGAAAATCTGGTGAATGCACGAAAATCTGATGAACGCACGAAAATCTGATGAACGCACGAATGTCTGGTGAACGCATAAAAATCTGGTGAACGCACAAAAGTCTGGTGAACGCACAAAAATCTGATGAACGCACAAAAATCTAATGAACACATGAAATGCTGAACATGAACGCACAAAAATTTGGTAAACGCACGAAAGTCTGGTGAACGCACGAAACTCTGGTGAACGCACGAAAATCTGGTGAACGCACGAAAGCCTATTGAACGCACGAAAACCTGATGAACGCACGAAAATCTGATGAACGCATGAAATTCTGAACATGAACGCACGAAAATTTGGTAAACGCACGAAAATCTGATGAACGCACAAAATTCTGGTGATCGCACTAAAGTCTGGTGAACGCAGGAAAGCCTGGTGAACTCACAAAATTCTTGACATGAACGCACTAAAATCTGATGAACGCACGAAAATCTGATGAACGCATGAAATTCTGAACATGAACGCACGAAAATTTGGTAAACGCACGAAAATCTGATGAACGCACAAAATCCTGGACATGAACGCACGAAAATCTGCTGAACGCACGAATGTCTGGTGAACGCATAAAAATCTGGTGAACGCACAAAAGTCTGGTGAACGCACAAAAATCTGATGAACGCACAAAAAACTGATGAACACATGAAATGCTGAACATGAACGCACGAAAATTTGGTAAACGCACGAAATTCTGGTGAACGCACGAAACTCTGGTGAACGCACGAAAATCTGGTGAACGCACGAAAGCCTATTGAACGCACAAAAATCTGATGAACGCACGAAAATCTGATGAACGCATGAAATTCTGAACATGAGCGCACGAAAATTTGGTAAACGCGCGAAAATCTGACGAGCGCACAAACTTCTGGTCATGAACGCACGAAAGTCTGGTGAACGCACGAAAGTCTGGTGAACACACGAAAATCTGGTGAACGCACGAAAGTCTGGTGAGCGCACGAAAATCTGGACATGAACGCACGAAAGTCTGGATATAAACGCACAAAAGTCTGGACATGAACGCACCAAAGTCTGGTGAACGCACGAAAGTCTGATGATCGCACGAAAATCTGTTGAACGCATGAAATTCTGTTGAACGCATGAAATTCTGAACATGAACGCACAAGGTTCTGGACATGAACGCACGAAAGTCTGGTGATCGCACAAAAGTCTGGTGAACGCAGGAAAGCCTGGTGAACGCACAAAATTCTTGACATGAACGCACTAAATTCTGATGAACGCACGAAAATCTGATGAACGCATGAAATTCTGAACATGAACGCACGAAAATTTGGTAAACGCACGAAAATCTGATGAACGCACAAAATTCTGGACATGAACGCACGAAAATTCGCTGAACGCACGAATGTCTGGTGAACGCATAAAAATCTGGTGAACGCACAAAAGTCTGGTGAACGCACAAAAAGCTGATGAACGCACAAAAATCTGATGAACTCATGAAAAGCTGAACATGAACGCACGAAAATTTGGTAAACGCACGAAAGTCTGGTGAACGCATGAAATTCTGAACATGAACGCACGAAAATTTGGTAAACGCACGAAATTCTGGTGAACGCACGAAACTCTGGTGAACGCACGAAAATCTGGTGAACGCACGAAAGCCTATTGAACGCACAAAAATCTGATGAACGCACGAAAATCTGATGAACGCATGAAATTCTGAACATGAGCGCACGAAAATTTGGTAAACGCGCGAAAATCTGACGAGCGCACAAACTTCTGGTCATGAACGCACGAAAGTCTGGTGAACGCACGAAAGTCTGGTGAACACACGAAAATCTGGTGAACGCACGAAAGTCTGGTGAGCGCACGAAAATCTGGACATGAACGCACGAAAGTCTGGATATAAACGCACAAAAGTCTGGACATGAACGCACCAAAGTCTGGTGAACGCACGAAAGTCTGATGATCGCACGAAAATCTGTTGAACGCATGAAATTCTGTTGAACGCATGAAATTCTGAACATGAACGCACAAGGTTCTGGACATGAACGCACGAAAGTCTGGTGATCGCACAAAAGTCTGGTGAACGCAGGAAAGCCTGGTGAACGCACAAAATTCTTGACATGAACGCACTAAATTCTGATGAACGCACGAAAATCTGATGAACGCATGAAATTCTGAACATGAACGCACGAAAATTTGGTAAACGCACGAAAATCTGATGAACGCACAAAATTCTGGACATGAACGCACGAAAATTCGCTGAACGCACGAATGTCTGGTGAACGCATAAAAATCTGGTGAACGCACAAAAGTCTGGTGAACGCACAAAAAGCTGATGAACGCACAAAAATCTGATGAACTCATGAAAAGCTGAACATGAACGCACGAAAATTTGGTAAACGCACGAAAGTCTGGTGAACGCATGAAATTCTGAACATGAACGCACGAAAATTTGGTAAACGCACGAAAATCTGATGAACGCACAAAATTCTGGACATGAACGCACGAAAATCCGCTGAACGCACGAATGTCTGGTGAACGCATAAAAATCTGGTGAACGCACAAAAGTCTGGTGAACGCACAAAATTCTGATGAACGCACAAAAATCTGATGAACACATGAAATGCTGAACATGAACGCACGAAAATTTGGTAAACGCACGAAAGCCTGGTGAACGCACAAAATTCTTGACATGAACGCACTAAATTCTGATGAACGCACGAAAATCTGATGAACGCATGAAATTCTGAACATGAACGCACGAAAATTTGTTAAACGCACAAAAATCTGATGAACGCACAAAAGTCTGGACATGAACGCACTAAATTCTGATGAACGCACAAAAATCTGATGAACGCATGAAATTCTGAACATGAACGCACAAAAATTTGGTAAATGCACGAAAATCTGATGAACGCACAAAATTCTGGACATGAACGCACGAAAATCTGCTGAACGCACGAAAGTCTGGTGAACGCATAAAAATCTGGTGAACGCACAAAAGTCTGGTGAACGCACGAAAATCTGACGAACGCACGAAAATCTGATGAACACTTGAAATGCTGAACATGAACGCACGAAAATCTGCTGTACGCACGAAAGTCTGGTGAACGCATAAAAATCTGGTGAACGCACGAAACTCTGGTGAACGCACGAAAATCTGATGAACGCACGAAAGCCTATTGAACGCATGAAAATCTGATGAACGCACGAAAATCTGATGAACGCATGAAATTCTGAACATGAACGCACGAAAATTTGGTAAACGCGCGAAAATCTGATGAGCGCACAAAATTCTGGTCATGAACGCACGAAAGTCTGGTGAACGCACGAAAGTCTGGTGAACACACAAAAATCTGGTGAACGCACGAAATCTGGTGAACGCACGAAAATCTGGACATGAACGCACGAAAGTCTGGATATAAACGCACGAAAGTCTGGACATGAACGCACCAAAGTCTGGTGAACGCACGAAAGTCTGATGATCGCACGAAAATCTGTTGAACGCATGAAATTCTGTTGAACGCATGAAATTCTGAACATGAACGCACAAGATTCTGGACATGAACGCACGAAAGTCTGGTGATCGCACAAAAGTCTGGTGAACGCAGGAAAGCCTGGTGAACGCACAAAGTTCTTGATTTGAACGCACTAAATTCTGATGATCGCACGAAAACCTGATGAACGCATGAAATTCTGAACATGGACGCACGAAAATCTGCTGAACGCACGAAAGTCTGGTGAACGCAAAAAAATCTGGTGAACGCACAAAAGTCTGGTGAACGCACGAAAATCTGACGAACGCACGAAAATCTGATGAACACTTGAAATGCTGAACATGAACGCACGAAAATCTGCTGAACGCACGAAAGTCTGGTGAACGCATAAAAATCTGGTGAACGCACGAAACTCTGGTGAACGCACGAAAATCTGGTGAACGCACGAAAGCCTATTGAACGCATGAAAATCTGATGAACGCACAAAAATCTGATGAACGCATGAAATTCTGAACATGAACGCACGAAAATTTGGTAAACGCGCGAAAATCTGATGAGCGCACAAACTTCTGGACATGAACGCACGAAAGTCTGGATATAAACGCACGAAAGTCTGGACATGAACGCACCAAAGTCTGGTGAACGCACGAAAGTCTGATGATCGCACGAAAATCTGTTGAACGCATGAAATTCTGTTGAACGCATGAAATTCTGAACATGAACGCACAAGGTTCTGGACATGAACGCACGAAAGTCTGGTGATCGCACAAAAGTCTGGTGAACGCAGGAAAGCCTGGTGAACGCACAAAATTCTTGATATGAACGCACTAAATTCTGATGAACGCACGAAAACCTGATGAACGCATGAAATTCTGAACATGAACGCACGAAAATTTGGTAAACGCACGAAAATCTGATGAACGCACAAAATTCTGGACATGAACGCACGAAAATCTGCTGAACGCACGAATGATTGGTGAACGCATAAAAATCTGGTGAACGCACAAAAGTCTGGTGAACGCACAAAAATCTGATGAACGCACAAAAATCTGATGAACACATGAAATGCTGAACATGAACGCACGAAAATTTGGTAAACGCACGAAAGTCTGGTGAACGCACGAAAATCTGGACATGAACGCACGAAAGTCTGGATATAAACGCACGAAAGTCTGGACATGAACGCACCAAAGTCTGGTGAACGCACGAAAGTCTGATGAACGCACGAAAATCTGTTGAACGCATGAAATTCTGTTGAACGCATGAAATTCTGAACATGAACGCACAAAGTTCTGGACATGAACGCACGAAAGTCTGGTGATTGCACAAAAGTCTGGTGAACGCAGGAAAGCCTGGTTAACGCACAAAATTCTTGACATGAACGCACTAAATTCTGATGAACGCACGAAAATCTGATGAACGCATGAAATTCTGAACATGAACGCACGGAAATTTGGTAAACGCACAAAATTCTGATGAACGCACAAAATTCTGGACATGAGCGCACTAAATTCTGATGAACGCACGAAAACCTGATGAACGCATAAAATTCTGAACATGAACGCACAAAAATTTGGTAAATGCTCGAAAATCTGATGAACGCACAAAATTCTGGACATGAACGCACGAAAATCTGCTGAACGCACGAAAGTCTGGTGAACGCATAAAAATCTGGTGAACGCACAAAAGTCTGGTGAACGCACGAAAATCTGACGAACGCACGAAAATCTGATGAACACTTGAAATGCTGAACATGAACGCACGAAAATTTGGTAAACGCACGAAAAACTGATGAAGGCACAAAAGTCTGGACATGAACGCACGAAAGTCTGGTGAACGCACAAAAGTCTGGTGAACGCACGAGAGCCTAGTGAACGCACGAAAATCTGATGAACGCACGAAAATCTGATGAACGCATGAAATTCTGAACATGAACGCACAAAAATTTGGTAAACGCACGAAAATCTGGTGAACGCACGAAAGTCTGGTGAACGCACGAAAATCTGATGAATGCACGAAAATCTGATGAACGCATGAAATTCTGAACATGAACGCACGAAATTTTGGTAAACGCACGAAGATCTGATGAACGCATGAAAGTCTGAACATGAACGCACGAAAATTTGGTAAACGCACAAAAATCTGATGAACGCACAAAATTCTGGACATCAACGCACTAAATTCTGATGAACGCACGAAAATTTGATGAACGCATGAAATTCTGAACATGAACGCACGAAAATTTGGTAAACGCACGAAATTCTGATAAACGCACAAAAATCTGGACATGAACGCACGAGAATCTGCTGAACGCACGAAAGTCTGGTGAACGCATAAAACCTGGTGAACGCACAAAAGTCTGGTGAACGCACGAAAATCTGACGAACGCACAAAAATCTGATGAACACTTGAAATGCTGAACATGAACGCACGAAAAATTGGTAAACGCACAAAAATCTGATGAAGGCACAAAATTCTGGACATGAACGCACGAAAGTCTGGTGAACGCACAAAAGTCTGGTGAACGCACGAGAGCCTAGTGAACGCACGAAAATCTGATGAACGCACGAAAATCTGATGAACGCATGAAATTCTGAACATGAACGCACGAAAATTTGGTAAGCGCACGAAAATCAGATGAACGCATAAAATTCTGAACATGAACGCACAAAAATTTGGTAAACGCACGAAAATCTGATGAACGCATGAAATTCTGCACATGAACGCACGAAAATTTGGTAAACGCACAAAAATCTGATGAACGCACAAAAGTCTGGACATGAACGCACTAAATTCTGATGAACGCACGAAAATCTGATGAACGCATGAAATTCTGAACATGAACGCACGAAAATTTGGTAAACGCACGAAAATCTGATAAACGCACAAAAATCTGGACATGAACGCTCGAAAATCTGCTGAACGCACGAAAGTCTGGTGAACGCATAAAACCTGGTGAACGCACAAAAGTCTGGTGAACGCACGAAAATCTGACGAACGCACGAAAATCTGATGAACACTTGAAATGCTGAACATGAACGCACGAAAATTTGGTAAACGCACGAAAATCTGATGAAGGCACAAAATTCTGGACATGAACGCACGAAAGTCTGGTGAACGCACGAGAGCCTAGTGAACGCACGAAAATCTGATGAACGCACGAAAATCTGATGAACGCATGAAATTCTGAACATGAACGCACGAAAATTTGGTAAACGCACGAAAATCTGGTGAACGCACGAAAGTCTGGTGAACGCACGAAAATCTGATGAATGCACGAAAATCTGATGAACGCATGAAATTCTGAACATGAACGCACGAAAATTTGGTAAACGCACAAAAATCTGATGAACGCACAAAATTCTGGACATCAACGCACTAAATTCTGATGGACGCACGAAAATCCGATGAACGCATGAAATTCTGAACATGAACGCACGAAAATTTGGTAAACGCACGAAAATCTGATGAACGCACAAAAATCTGGACATGAACGCACGAAAATCTGCTGAACGCACGAAAGTCTGGTGAACGCATAAAACCTGGTGAACGCACAAAAGTCTGGTGAACGCACGAAAAGCTGACGAACGCACGAAAACCTGATGAACACATGAAATGCTGAACATGAACGCAAGAAAATTTGGTAAAAGCACGAAAATCTGATGAATGCACAAAATTCTGGACATGAACGCACGAAAATCTGATGAACGCACGAAAATCTGATGAACGCATGAAACTCTGAACATGAACGCACGAAAATTTGGTAAACGCACGAAAATCTGGTGAAAGCACGAAAGTCTGGTGAACGCACGAAAATCTGATGAATGCACGAAAATCTGATGAACGCATGAAATTCTGAACATGAACGCACGAAAATTTGGTAAACGCACAAAAATCTGATGAACGCACAAAATTCTGGACATCAACGCACTAAATTCTGATGAACGCACGAAAATCTGATGAACGCATGAAATTCTGAACATGAACGCACGAAAATTTGGTAAACGCACGAAAATCTGATGAACGCACAAAAATCTGGACATGAACGCACGAAAATCTGCTGAACGCACGAAAGTCTGGTGAACGCATAAAACCTGGTGAACGCACAAAAGTCTGGTGAACGCACGAAAATCTGACGAACGCACGAAAACCTGATGAACACATGAAATGCTGAACATGAACGCAAGAAAATTTGGTAAAAGCACGAAAATCTGATGAATGCACAAAATTCTGGACATGAACGTACGAAAGTCTGGTGAACGCACGAAAGTCTGGTGAACGCACGAAAGCCTAGTGAACAGACAAAAATCTGATGAACGCACGAAAATCTGATGACTGCATGAAATTCTGAACATGAACGCACGAAAATTTGGTAAACGAGCGAAAATCTGATGTGCGCACAAACTTCTGGTCATGAACGCACGAAAGTCTGGTGAACGCACGAAAGTCTGGTGAACGCACGAAAATCTGGTGAACGCACGAAAGTCTGGTGAACGCACGAAAATATGATGAATGCACGAAAATCTGATGAACGCATGAAATTCTGAACATGAACGCACGAAATTTTGGTAACGCACGAAGATCTGATGTACGCACAAAATTCTGGACATGAACGCACAAAAATCTGGTGAACGCACGAAAGTCTGGTAAACGCATAAAAATCTGGTGAACGCACAAAAGTCTGGTGAATGCACGAAAATCTGATGAACGCACGAAAATCTGATGAACGCATGAAAATCTGAACATGAACGCACGAAAATTTGGTAAACGCGCGAAAATCTGATGAGCGCACAAGCTTCTGGTCATGAACGCACGAAAGTCTGGTGAACGCACGAAAGCCTAGTGAACGCACGAAAATCTGATGAACGCATGAAAATCTGATGAACGCATGAAATTCTGAACATGAACGCACGAAAATTTGGTAAACGCGCGAAAATCTGATGAGCGCACAAACTTCTGGTCATGAACGCACGAAAGTCTGGTGAACGCACGAAAGTCTGGTAAACGCATGAAAATTTGGTGAACGCACAAAAGTCTGGTGAACGCACGAAAATCTGATGAACGCACGAAAATCTGATGAACGCATGAAATTCTGAACATGAACGCACGAAAATTTGGTACACGCGCGAAAATCTGATGAGCGCACAAGCTTCTGGTCATGAACGCACGAAAGTCTGGTGAACGCACGAAAGTCTGATGAACGCACGAAAATCTGGTGAACGCACGAAAGTCTGGTGAATGCACGAAAATCTGATGAACGCACGAAAATCTGATAAACGCATGAAATTCTGAACATGAACGCACGAAATTTTGGTAAACGCACGAAAATCTGATGAATGCACAAAATTCTGGACATGAACGCACGAAAGTCTGGTGAACGCACGAAAGTCTGGTGAACGCACGAAAGCCTAGTGAACGCACAAAAATCTGATGAACGCACGAAAATCTGATGAACGCATGAAATTCTGAACATGAACGCACGAAAATTTGGTAAACGCGCGAAAATCTGATGAGCGCACAAACTTCTGGTCATGAACGCACGAAAGTCTGGTGAACGCACGAAAGTCTGGTGAACGCACGAAAATCTGGTGAACGCACGAATGTCTGGTGAACGCACGAAAATATGATGAGTGCACGAAAATCTGGTGAACGCATGAAATTCTGAACATGAACGCACGAATTTTTGGTAACGCACAAAGATCTGATGTACGCACAAAATTCTGGACATGAACGCACAAAAATCTGGTGAACGCACGAAAGACTGGTAAACGCATAAAAATCTGGTGAACGCACAAAAGTCTGGTAAACGCATAAAAATCTGGTGAACGCACAAAAATTTGGTAAACGCGCGAAAATCTGATGAGCGCACAAGCTTCTGGTCATGAACGCACGAAAGTCTGGTGAACGCACGAAAGCCTAGTGAACGCACGAAAATCTGACGAACGCACGAAAATCTGATGAACGCATGAAATTCTGAACATGAACGCACGAAAATTTGGTAAACGCGCAAAAATCTGATGAGCGCACAAACTTCTGGTCATGAACGCACGAAAGTCTGGTGAACGCACGAAAGTCTGGTGAACGCACGAAAATCTGGTGAACGCACAAAAGTCTGGTGAACGCACGAAAATCTGATGAACGCACGAAAATCTGATGAACGCATGAAATTCTGAACATGAACGCACGAAAATTTGGTACACGCGCGAAAATCTGATGAGCGCACAAACTTCTGGTCATGAACGCACGAAAGTCTGGTGAACGCACGAAAGTCTGGTGAACGCACGAAAATCTGGTGAACGCACGAATGTCTGGTGAATGCACGAAAATATGATGAGTGCACGAAAATCTGATGAACGCATGAAATTCTGAACATGAACGCACGAAAATTTGGTAAACGCGCAAAAATCTGATGAGCGCACAAACTTCTGGTCATGAACGCACGAAAGTCTGGTGAACGCACGAAAGTCTGGTGAACGCACGAAAATCTGGTGAACGCACGAAAGTCTGGTAAACGCATAAAAATCTGGTGAACGCACAAAAGTCTGGTAAACGCATAAAAATCTGGTGAACGCACAAAAATTTGGTAAACGCGCGAAAATCTGATGAGCGCACAAGCTTCTGGTCATGAACGCACGAAAGTCTGGTGAACGCACGAAAGCCTAGTGAACGCACGAAAATCTGACGAACGCACGAAAATCTGATGAACGCATGAAATTCTGAACATGAACGCACGAAAATTTGGTAAACGCGCAAAAATCTGATGAGCGCACAAACTTCTGGTCATGAACGCACGAAAGTCTGGTGAACGCACGAAAGTCTGGTGAACGCACGAAAATCTGGTGAACGCACAAAAGTCTGGTGAACGCACGAAAATCTGATGAACGCACGAAAATCTGATGAACGCATGAAATTCTGAACATGAACGCACGAAAATTTGGTACACGCGCGAAAATCTGATGAGCGCACAAACTTCTGGTCATGAACGCACGAAAGTCTGGCGAACGCACGAAAGTCTGGTGAACGCACGAAAATCTGGTGAACGCACGAATGTCTGGTGAACGCACGAAAATATGATGAGTGCACGAAAATCTGATGAACGCATGAAATTCTGAACATGAACGCACGAAAATTTGGTAAACGCGCAAAAATCTGATGAGCGCACAAACTTCTGGTCATGAACGCACGAAAGTCTGGTGAACGCACGAAAGTCTGGTGAACGCACGAAAATCTGGTGAACGCACAAAAGTCTGGTGAACGCACGAAAATCTGATGAACGCACGAAAATCTGATGAACGCATGAAATTCTGAACATGAACGCACGAAAATTTGGTACACGCGCGAAAATCTGATGAGCGCACAAACTTCTGGTCATGAACGCACAAAAATTTGGTGAACGCACGAAAGTCTGGTAAACGCATGAAAATCTGGTGAACGCACAAAAGTCTGGTGAACGCACGAAAATCTGATGAACGCACGAAAATCTGATGAACGCATGAAATTCTGAACATGAACGCACGAAAATTTGGTACACGCGCGAAAATCTGATGAGCGCACAAGCTTCTGGTCATGAACGCACGAAAGTCTGGTGAACGCACGAAAGTCTGATGAACGCACGAAAATCTGGTGAACGCACGAAAGTCTGGTGAATGCACGAAAATCTGATGAACGCACGAAAATCTGATAAACGCATGAAATTCTGAACATGAACGCACGAAATTTTGGTAAACGCACGAAAATCTGATGAATGCACAAAATTCTGGACATGAACGCACGAAAGTCTGGTGAACGCACGAAAGTCTGGTGAACGCACGAAAGCCTAGTGAACGCACAAAAATCTGATGAACGCACGAAAATCTGATGAACGCATGAAATTCTGAACATGAACGCACGAAAATTTGGTAAACGCGCGAAAATCTGATGAGCGCACAAACTTCTGGTCATGAACGCACGAAAGTCTGGTGAACGCACGAAAGTCTGGTGAACGCACGAAAATCTGGTGAACGCACGAATGTCTGGTGAACGCACGAAAATATGATGAGTGCACGAAAATCTGATGAACGCATGAAATTCTGAACATGAATGCACGAAATTTTGGTAACGCACAAAGATCTGATGTACGCACAAAATTCTGGACATGAACGCACAAAAATCTGGTGAACGCACGAAAGTCTGGTAAACGCATAAAAATCTGGTGAACGCACAAAAGTCTGGTAAACGCATAAAAATCTGGTGAACGCACAAAAATTTGGTAAACGCGCGAAAATCTGATGAGCGCACAAGCTTCTGGTCATGAACGCACGAAAGTCTGGTGAACGCACGAAAGCCTAGTGAACGCACGAAAATCTGACGAACGCACGAAAATCTGATGAACGCATGAAATTCTGAACATGAACGCACGAAAATTTGGTAAACGCGCAAAAATCTGATGAGCGCACAAACTTCTGGTCATGAACGCACGAAAGTCTGGTGAACGCACGAAAGTCTGGTGAACGCACGAAAATCTGGTGAACGCACAAAAGTCTGGTGAACGCACGAAAGTCTGGTGAACGCACGAAAATCTGGTGAACGCACAAAAGTCTGGTGAACGCACGAAAATCTGATGAACGCACGAAAATCTGATGAACGCATGAAATTCTGAACATGAACGCACGAAAATTTGGTACACGCGCGAAAATCTGATGAGCGCACAAACTTCTGGTCATGAACGCACGAAAGTCTGGCGAACGCACGAAAGTCTGGTGAACGCACGAAAATCTGATGAACGCACGAATGTCTGGTGAACGCACGAAAATATGATGAGTGCACGAAAATCTGATGAACGCATGAAATTCTGAACATGAACGCACGAAATTTTGGTAACGCACAAAGATCTGATGTACGCACAAAATTCTGGACATGAACGCACAAAAATTTGGTGAACGCACGAAAGTCTGGTAAACGCATGAAAATCTGGTGAACGCACAAAAGTCTGGTGAACGCACGAAAATCTGATGAACGCACGAAAATCTGATGAACGCATGAAATTCTGAACATGAACGCACGAAAATTTGGTACACGCGCGAAAATCTGATGAGCGCACAAGCTTCTGGTCATGAACGCACGAAAGTCTGGTGAACGCACGAAAGTCTGATGAACGCACGAAAATCTGGTGAACGCACGAAAGTCTGGTGAATGCACGAAAATCTGATGAACGCACGAAAATCTGATAAACGCATGAAATTCTGAACATGAACGCACGAAATTTTGGTAAACGCACGAAAATCTGATGAATGCACAAAATTCTGGACATGAACGCACGAAAGTCTGGTGAACGCACGAAAGTCTGGTGAACGCACGAAAGCCTAGTGAACGCACAAAAATCTGATGAACGCACGAAAATCTGATGAACGCATGAAATTCTGAACATGAACGCACGAAAATTTGGTAAACGCGCGAAAATCTGATGAGCGCACAAACTTCTGGTCATGAACGCACGAAAGTCTGGTGAACGCACGAAAGTCTGGTGAACGCACGAAAATCTGGTGAACGCACGAATGTCTGGTGAACGCACGAAAATATGATGAGTGCACGAAAATCTGATGAACGCATGAAATTCTGAACATGAATGCACGAAATTTTGGTAACGCACAAAGATCTGATGTACGCACAAAATTCTGGACATGAACGCACAAAAATCTGGTGAACGCACGAAAGTCTGGTAAACGCATAAAAATCTGGTGAACGCACAAAAGTCTGGTAAACGCATAAAAATCTGGTGAACGCACAAAAATTTGGTAAACGCGCGAAAATCTGATGAGCGCACAAGCTTCTGGTCATGAACGCACGAAAGTCTGGTGAACGCACGAAAGCCTAGTGAACGCACGAAAATCTGACGAACGCACGAAAATCTGATGAACGCATGAAATTCTGAACATGAACGCACGAAAATTTGGTAAACGCGCAAAAATCTGATGAGCGCACAAACTTCTGGTCATGAACGCACGAAAGTCTGGTGAACGCACGAAAGTCTGGTGAACGCACGAAAATCTGGTGAACGCACAAAAGTCTGGTGAACGCACGAAAATCTGATGAACGCACGAAAATCTGATGAACGCATGAAATTCTGAACATGAACGCACGAAAATTTGGTACACGCGCGAAAATCTGATGAGCGCACAAACTTCTGGTCATGAACGCACGAAAGTCTGGTGAACGCACGAAAGTCTGGTGAACGCACGAAAATCTGGTGAACGCACGAATGTCTGGTGAACGCACGAAAATATGATGAGTGCACGAAAATCTGATGAACGCATGAAATTCTGAACATGAACGCACGAAATTTTGGTAACGCACAAAGATCTGATGTACGCACAAAATTCTGGACATGAACGCACAAAAATCTGGTGAACGCACGAAAGTCTGGTAAACGCATGAAAATCTGGTGAACGCACAAAAGTCTGGTGAACGCACGAAAATCTGATGAACGCACGAAAATCTGATGAACGCATGAAATTCTGAACATGAACGCACGAAAATTTGGTACACGCGCGAAAATCTGATGAGCGCACAAGCTTCTGGTCATGAACGCACGAAAGTCTGGTGAACGCACGAAAGTCTGATGAACGCACGAAAATCTGGTGAACGCACGAAAGTCTGGTGAATGCACGAAAATCTGATGAACGCACGAAAATCTGATAAACGCATGAAATTCTGAACATGAACGCACGAAATTTTGGTAAACGCACGAAAATCTGATGAATGCACAAAATTCTGGACATGAACGCACGAAAGTCTGGTGAACGCACGAAAGTCTGGTGAACGCACGAAAGCCTAGTGAACGCACAAAAATCTGATGAACGCACGAAAATCTGATGAACGCATGAAATTCTGAACATGAACGCACGAAAATTTGGTAAACGCGCGAAAATCTGATGAGCGCACAAACTTCTGGTCATGAACGCACGAAAGTCTGGTGAACGCACGAAAGTCTGGTGAACGCACGAAAATCTGGTGAACGCACGAATGTCTTGTGAACGCACGAAAATATGATGAGTGCACGAAAATCTGATGAACGCATGAAATTCTGAACATGAACGCACGAAATTTTGGTAACGCACAAAGATCTGATGTACGCACAAAATTCTGGACATGAACGCACAAAAATCTGGTGAACGCACGAAAGTCTGGTAAACGCATAAAAATCTGGTGAACGCACAAAAGTCTGGTAAACGCATAAAAATCTGGTGAACGCACAAAAATTTGGTAAACGCGCGAAAATCTGATGAGCGCACAAGCTTCTGGTCATGAACGCACGAAAGTCTGGTGAACGCACGAAAGCCTAGTGAACGCACGAAAATCTGACGAACGCACGAAAATCTGATGAACGCATGAAATTCTGAACATGAACGCACGAAAATTTGGTAAACGCGCAAAAATCTGATGAGCGCACAAACTTCTGGTCATGAACGCACGAAAGTCTGGTGAACGCACGAAAGTCTGGTGAACGCACGAAAATCTGGTGAACGCACGAAAGTCTGGTGAACGCACGAAAATATGATGAGTGCACGAAAATCTGATGAACGCATGAAGTTCTGAACATGAAAGCACGAAATTTTGGTAAACGCACGAAGATCTGATGTACGCACAAAATTCTGGACATGAACACACAAAAATCTGGTGAACGCACGAAAGTCTGGTAAACGCATAAGAATCTGGTGAACGCACAAAAGTCTGGTGAACGCACGAAAATCTGATGAACGCACAAAAATCTGATGAACGCATGAAATTCTGAACATGAACGCACAAAAATTTGCTAAACGCGCGAAAATCTGATGAGCGCACAAGCTTCTGGTCATGAACGCACGAAAGTCTGGTGAACGCACGAAAGTCTGGTGAACGCACGAAAATCTGGTGAACGCACGAAAGTCTGGTGAACGCACGAAAATCTGATGAACGCACGAAAATCTGATGAACGCATGAAATTCTGAACATGAACGCACGAAATTTTGGTAAACGCACGAAGATCTGATATACGCACAAAATTCTGGAAATGAATGCACGAAAGTCTGGTGAACGCACTAAAATCTGGTGAAAGCACGAAAATCTGGTGACGCACAAAAGCCTGGTGAACGCACGAAAATCTGATGAATGCACGAAAATCTGATGAACGCATGAAATTGTGAACATGAACGCACGAAAATTTGGTAAACGCACGAAAGTCTGATGAGCGCACAAAATTGTGGACATGAACGCACAAAATTCTGGTGAACGCACGAAAAACTGGTAAACGCACGAAAGTCTAGTGAACGCACGAAAATCTGATGAACGCATGAAATTCTGTACATGAACGCACGAAAATTTGGTAAACGCACAAAAATCTGATGAACGCACAAAATTCAGGACATGAACGCACGAAAGTCTGGTGAACGCACAAAAGTCTGGTGAACGCACAAAAATCTGGTGAAAGCACGAAAATCTGGTGAAGCACAGAAGCCCGGTGAACGCACGAAAATCTGATGAACGCACGAAAATCTGATGAACGCATGAAATTCTGAACATGAACGCACGAAGATTTGGTAAACGCACGAAAGTCTGATGAGCGCACAAAATTGTGGACATGAGCGCACGAAATTCTGGTGAACGCACGAAAAACTGGTAAACGCACGAAAGTCTAGTGAACGCACGAAAATCTGATGAACGCATGAAATTCTGTACATGAACGCACAAAAATTTGGTAAACGCACGAAAATCTGATGAACGCACAAAATTCAGGACATGAACGCACGAAAATCTGATGAACGCACGAAAATCTGATGCACGCATCAAATTCTGAACATGAACGCACGAAAATTTGGTAAACGAGCGAAAATCTGATGAGCGCACAAACTTTTGGTCATAAACGCACGAAAGTCTGGTGAACGCACGAAAGTCTGGTGAACGCACGAAAATCTGGTGAACGCACGAAAGTCTGGTGAACGCACGAAAATAGGATGAATGCACGAAAATCTGATGAACGCATGAAATTCTGAACATGAACGCGCGAAATTTTGGTAAACGCACGAAGATCTGATGTACGCACAAAATTCTGGACATGAACGCACAAAAATCTGGTGAACGCACGAAAGTCTGGTAAACGCATAAAAATCTGGTGAACGCACAAAAGTCTGGTGAACGCACGAAAGTCTGATGAGGGCACGAAAATCTGATGAACGCATGAAATTCTGAACATGAACGCATGAAAATTTGGTGAACGCGCGAAAATCTGATGAGCGCACAAGCTTCTGGTCATGAACGCACGAAAGTCTGGTGAACGCACGAAAATCTGCTGAACGCACGAAAGTCTGGTGAACGCACGAAAATCTGATGAACGCATGAAATTCTGTACATGAACGCACGAAAATTTGGTAAACGCACAAAAATCTGATGAACGCACAAAATTCAGGACATGAACGCACGAAAATCTGTTGAACGCACGAAAATCTGATGAACGCATGAAATTCTGAACATGAACGCACGAAAATTTGGTAAACGCGCGAAAATCTGATGAGCGCACAAACTTCTGGTCATGAACGCACGAAAGTCTGGTGAACGCACGAAAGTCTGGTGAACGCACGAAAATCTGGCGAACGCACGAAAGTCTGGTGAACGCAAGAAAATATGATGAATGCACGAAAATCTGATGAACGCATGAAATTCTGAACATGAACGCACGAAATTTTGGTAAACGCACGAAGATCTGATGTACGCACAAAATTCTGGACATGAACGCACAAAAATCTGGTGAACGCACGAAAGTCTGGTAAACGCATAAAAATCTGGTGAACGCACAAAAGTCTGGTGAACGCACGAGTGTCTGATGAGGGCACGAAAATCTGATGAACGCATGAAATTCTGAACATGAACGCATGAAAATTTGGTGAACGCGCGAAAATCTGATGAGCGCACAAGCTTCTGGTCATGAACGCACGAAAGTCTGGTGAACGCACGAAAATCTGCTGAACGCACGAAAGTCTGGTGAACGCACGAAAATCTGATGAACGCATGAAATTCTGTACATGAACGGACGAAAATTTGGTAAACGCACAAAAATCTGATGAACGCACAAAATTCAGGACATGAACGCACGAAAATCTGTTGAACGCACGAAAATCTGATGAATGCATGAAATTCTGAACATGAACGCACGAAAATTTGTTAAACGCGCGAAAATCTGATGAGCGCACAAACTTCTGGTCATGAACGCACGAAAGTCTGGTGAACGCACGAAAGTCTGGTGAACGCACGAAAATCTGGTGAACGCACAAAAGTCTGGTGAACGCAAGAAAATATGATGAATGCACGAAAATCTGATGAACGCATGAAATTCTGAACATGAACGCACGAAATTTTGGTAAACGCACGAAGATCTGATGTACGCACAAAATTCTGGACATGAACGCACAAAAATCTGGTAAACGCACGAAAGTCTGGTAAACGCATAAAAATCTGGTGAACGCACAAAAGTCTGGTGAACGCACGAAAATCTGATGAACGCACGAAAATCTGATGAACGCATGAAATTCTGAACATGAACGCACGAAAATTTGGTAAACGCGCGAAAATCTGATGAGCGCACAAGCTTCTGGTCATGAACGCACGAAAGTCTGGTGAACGCACGAAAGTCTGGTGAACGCACGAAAATCTGCTGAACGCACGAAAGTCTGGTGAACGCACGAAAATCTGATGAACGCACAAAAATCTGATGAACGCATGAAATTCTGAACATGAACGCACGAAATTTTGGTAAACGCATGAAGATCTGATATACCCACAAAATTCTGGAAATGAATGCACGAAAATCTGATGAACGCACGAAAATCTGGTGAAAGCACAAAAATCTGGTGACGCACAAAAGCCTGGTGAACGCACGAAAATCTGATGAAGGCACGAAAATCTGATGAACGCATGAAATTCTGAACATGAACGCACGAGGATTTGGTAAACTCACGAAAGTCTGATGAGCGCACAAAATTGTGCACATGAACGCACGAAAATCTGGTGAACGCACGAAAAACTGGTAAACGCACGAAAGTCTAGTGAACGCACGAAAATCTGATGAACGCATGAAATTCTGTACATGAACGCACGAAAATTTGGTAAACGCACAAAAATCTGATGAACGACGAAAATCTGATGAACGCATGAAATTCTTAACATGAACGCACGAAAATTTGTTAAAGGCACGAAAATCTGATGAACGCACAAAATTCTGGAAAAGAATGCACGAAAGTCTGGTGAACGCACGAAAATCTGGTGAAAGCACGAAAATCTGGTGACGCAAAAAAGCCTGGTGAACGCACGAAAATCTGATGAACGTACGAAAATCTGATGAACGCATGAAATTCTGAACATGAACGCACGAAAATTTGGTAAACACACGAATGTCTGATGAGCGCACAAAATTGTGGACATGAACGCACGAAATTCTGGTGAACGAACAAAAGTCTGGTGAAAGCACGAAAAACTGGTAAACGCACGAAAGTATAGTAAATGCACGAAAGTCTGGTGAACGCACGAAAGTCTGGTGAACGCACGAAAGTCTTATGAACGCACGAAAGTCTGGACATGAACGCAAGAAAGTCTGGAAAAAAAACGCACAAAATTCTGGACATGAACGCACTAAAGTCTGGTGAACGCACGAAAGTCTAGACATGAACGCCCGAAAGTCTGGTGAACGCACAAAAATCTGGACATGAACGCACGAAAATCTGGTGAATGCCCAAAAGTCTGGTGAACGCACGAAAATCTGATGAACGCACAAAAATCTGATGAACGCATGAAAATCTGAACTTGAAAGCACGAAAATTTGGTAAACGCACGAAAATCTGACGAACACACAAAATTCTGGACATGAACGCACGAAAGGCTGGTGAACGCACGAAAGTCTGGTGAACGCACAAAAGTCAGGTAAACGCACGAAAGTCTGGTGAATGCACGAAAGTCTGGTGAACGCACGAAAGTCTGGTGAACGCACGAAAGTCTTATGAACGCACGAAAGTCTGGACATGAACGCAAGAAAGTCTGGAAAAAAACGCACAAAATTCTGGACATGAACGCACTAAAGTCTGGTGAACGCACGAAAGTCTAGACATGAACGCCCGAAAGTCTGGTGAACGCACAAAAATCTGGACATGAACGCACGAAAATCTGGTGAATGCCCAAAAGTCTGGTGAACGCACGAAAGTCTGGTGAACTCGCGAAAGTCTGGTGAACGCAAGAAAGTCTGATGAACGCACGAATGTCTGGACATGAACGCACGAAAGTCTCTATATAAACGCAAGAAAGTCTGGACATGAACGCACTAAAGTCTGGTGAACGCACGAAAGTCTGTACATGAATCCACGAAAATCTGGTGAACGCACGAAAGTCTGGACATAGGCACTTTCCGTCTGGGACTGTCTGGACATAGGAACTTTCAGTCTGGGACGGTCTGAACATACCGACTTTCCGTTTGGGACCTCAAGCTGGGAAGTCTTTTAGCGAAATACGGTATAAGCAAAAAACATGAACGCACAAAAATTTGGTAAAGGCACGAAAATCTGATGAACGCACAAAATTCTGGAAATGAATGCACGAAAGTCTGGTGAACGCACGAAAGTCTGGTGAAAGCACGAAAATCTGGTGACGCACGAAAGCCTGGTGAACGCACGAAAATCTGATGAACGCACGAAAATCTGATGAACGCATGAAATTCTGAACATGAACGCACGAAAATTTGGTAAACGCATGAAAATCTGATGAGCGCACAAAATTGTGGACATGAACGCACGAAAGTCTGGTGAACGCACAAAAATCTGATGAACGCACGAAAATCTGATGAACGCATGAAATTCTTAACATGAACGCACGAAAATTTGGTAAAGGCACGAAAATCTGATGAACGCACAAAATTCTGGAAATGAATGAACGAAAGTCTGGTGAACGCACCAAAATCTGGTGAAAACACAAAAATCTGGTGAACGCACGAAAGTCTGGTGAACGCACGAAAATCTGATGAACGCACGAAAATCTGATGAACGCATGAAATTCTTAACATGAACGCACGAAAATTTGGTAAAGGCACGAAAATCTGATGAACGCACAAAATTCTGGAAATGAATGAACGAAAGTCTGGTGAACGCACCAAAATCTGGTGAAAACACAAAAATCTGATGACGCACAAAAGCCTGGTGAACGCACGAAAATCTGATGAACGCACGAAATTCTGATGAACGCATGAAATTCTGAACATGAACGCACGAAAATTTGGTAAACGCACGAAAGTCTGATGAGCGCACAAAATTGTGGACATGAACGCACGAAATTCTGGTGAACGAACAAAAGTCTGGTGAACGCACGAAAAACTGGTAAACGCACGAAAGTCTAGTGAACGCAAGAAAATCTGATGAACGCACAAAAATCTGATGAACGGATGAAAATCTGAACTTGAAAGCACGAAAATTTGGTAAACGCACGAAAATCTGATGAACGCACAAAATTCTGGATATGAACGGACGAAATGCTGGTGAACGCACGAAAGTCTGGTGAACGCACGAAAGTCTGGTGAACGCACGAAAGTCTGGTGAACGCACGAAAGTCTGGTGAACGCACGAAAGTCTGGTGAACGCACGAAAGTCTGGACATGAACGCACGAAAGTCTGGACATGAACGCACGAAAGTCTGGAAAAAAACGCACGAAATTCTGGACATGAACGCACCAAAGTCTGGTGAACGCACGAAAGTCTAGACATGAACGCCCGAAAGTCTGGTGAACGCACAAAAATCTGGACATGAACGCACGAAAATCTGGTGAACGCCCAAAAGTCTTGTGAACGCACGAAAGTCTGGTGAACTCGCGGAAGTCTGGTGAACGCAAGAAAGTCTGATGAACGCACGAAAGTCTGGACATGAACGCACGAAAGTCTGGATATAAACGCACGAAAGTCTGGACATGCACGCACTAAAGTCTGGTGAACGCACGAAAGTCTGTACATAAATCCACGAAAATCTGGTGAACGCACGAAAATCTGGACATAGGCACTTTCCGTCTGGGACGGTCTGGACATAGGAATTTTCCGTCTGGGACGGTCTGAACATACCGACTTTCCGTTTGGGACCTCAACCTGGGAGGTCTTTTAGCGAAATACGGTATAAGCAAAAAACATGAACGCACGATAATTTGGTAAAGACACGAAAATCTGATGAACGCACAAAATTATGGAAATGAATGCACGAAAGTCTGGTGAACGCACGAAAGTCTGGTGAAAGCACGAAAATCTGGTGACGCACGAAAGCCTGGTGAACGCACGAAAATATGATGAACGCACGAAAATCTGATGAAGGCATGAAAGTCTGAACATGAACGTACGAAAATTCGGTAAACGCATGAAAATCTGATGAGCGCACAAAATTGTGGACATGAACGCAATTAATTCTGGTAAACAAACAATAGTCTAGTGAACGCACGAAAAACTGGTAAACGCACGAAATTCTAGTGAACGCACGAAAATCTGATGAACGCACAAAAATCTGATGAACGCATGAAATTCTGAACTTGAACGCACGAAAAATTGGTAAACGCACGAAAGTCTGATGCATGCACAAAATTTTGGACATGAACGCACAAGAGTCTGGTGAACGCACGAATGTCTGGTGAACGCACGAAAGTCTGGTGAACGCACGAAAGTCTGGTGAACGCACGAAAGTCTGGTGAACGCACGAAAGTCTGGTGAACGCGCGAAAGTCTGGTGAACGCAAGAAAGTCTGATGAACGCACGAAAGTCTGGACATGAACGCACGAAAGTCTGGATATAAACGCACGAAAGTCTGGACATGAACGCACTAAAGTCTGGTGAACGCACGAAAGTCTGGACATGAACGCACGAAAATCTGGTGAACGTACGAAAGTCTGGACATAGGCACTCTCCGTCTGGCACGGTCTGGACATAGGAACTTTCCGTCTGGGTGGGTCTGGACATACCGACTTTCCGTCTGGGACCTCAACCTGGGAAGTCTTTTAGCGAAATACGGGATAAGCAAAAAACATAAACGCACGAAATTTTGGTAAAGGCACGAAAATCTGATGAACGCACAAAATTCTGGAAATGAATGCACGAACGTCTGGTGAACGCACGAAATCCTGGTGAGAGCACGAAAATCTGGTGACGCACGAAAGCCTGGTGAACGCATGAAAATCTGATGAACGCATGAAATTCTGAACATGAACGCACGAAAATTTGGTAAACGCACGAAAAACTGATGAGCGCACAAAATTGTGGACATGGACGCACGAAATTCTGGTAAACGAACGAAAGTCTGATGAACGCACGAAAAACTGGTAAACGCACGAATGTCTAGTGAACGCACGAAAATCTGATGAACGCACAAAAAACTGATGAACGCATGAAATTCTGAACTTGAAGGCACGAAAATTTGGTAAACGCACGAAAGTCTGATGAACGCACAAAATTCAGGACGTGAACGCACGAAAGTCTGATGAACGCACGAAAGTGTGGTGAACGCACGAAAGTCTGGTGAACGCGCGAAAGTCTGGTGAACGCACGAAAGTCTGGTGAACGCACGAAAGTGGTGAACGCGCGAAAGTCTGGTGAACCCAAGAAAGTCTGATGAACGCACGAAAGTCTGGACATGAACGCACGAAAGTCTGGATATAAACGCACGAAAGTCTGGACATGAACGCACTAAAGTCTGGTGAACGCACGAAAGTCTGGACATGAACGCACGAAAATCTGGTGAACGTACGAAAGTCTGGACATAGGCACTCTCCGTCTGGGACGGTCTACACATAGGAACTTTCCGTCTGGGAGGGTCTGGACATACCAATTTTCCGTCTGGGACCTCAACCTGGGAAGTCTTTTAGCGAAATACGGTATAAGCAAAAAACATGAACGCACGAATCTTTGGTAAAGGCACGAAAATCTGATGAATGCACAAAATTCTGGAAATGAATGCACGAAAGTCTGGTGAACGCACGAAAGTCTGGTGAAAGCACGAAAATCTGGTGACGCACGAAAGCCTAGTGAACGCACGAAAATCTGATGAACGCATGAAATTCTGAACATGAACGCACGAAAATTTGATAAACGCACGAAAGTCTGATGAGCGCACAAAATTGTGGACATGAACGCACGAAATTCTGGTAAACGAACGAAAGTCTGATGAACGCACAAAAATCTGATGAAAGCATGAAATTCTGAACTTGAAGGCATGAAAATTTGGTAAACGCACGAAAGTCTGATGAACGCACAAAATTCAGGACATGAGCGCACGAAAGTCTGGTGAACGCACGAAAGTGTGGTGAACGCACGAAAATCTGTTGAACGCACAAAAGTCTGGTGAACGCACGAAAATCTGATGAACGCACGAAAATCTGATGAACGCATGAAATTCTTAACATGAACGCACGAAAATTTTGTAAAGGCACGAAAATCTGATGAACGCACAAAATTCTGGAAATGAATGCACGAAAGTCTGGTGAACGCAAGAAAGTCTGGTGAAAGCACGAAAATCTGGTGACGCACGAAAGCCTAGTGAACGCACGAAAATCTGATGATTGCATGAAATTCTGAACATGAACGCACGAAAATTTGGTAAACGCACGAAAATCTGATGAGCGCACAAAATTATGGACATGAACGCACGAAATTCTGGTATACGACCGAAAGTCTGATGAACGCACGAAAAACTGGTAAACGCACGAAAGTCTAGTGAACGCACGAAAATCTGATGAACGCACAAAAATCTGATGAAAGCATGAAATTCTGAACTTGAAGGCACGAAAATTTGGTAAACGCACGAAAGTCTGATGAACGCACAAAATTCAGGACATGAACGCACGAAAGTCTGGTGAACGCACGAAAGTGTGGTGAACGCACGAAAGTCTGGTGAACGCACGAAAGTCTGGTGAACGCACGGAAGTCTGGTGAACGCACGAAAGTCTGGTGAACGCACGAAAGTCTGGTGAACGCACGAAAGTCTGATGAACGCACAAAATCCTGGACATGAACGCACAAAAGTCTGGAAAAAAACGCACGAAATTCTGGACATGAACGCACTAAAGTCTGGTGAACGCTCAAAAGTCTGGACATGAACGCACGAAAGTCTGGTGAACGCACAAAAAGTCTGGACATGAACGCACGAAAATCTGGTGAACGCCCAAAAATCTGGTGAACGCACGAAAGTCTGTGAACGTGCGAAAGTCTGGTGAACGCAAGAAAGTCTGATGAACGCACGAAAGTCTGATGAACGCACGAAAGTCTGGAAATGAACACACGAAAGTCTGGATATAAACGAACGAAAGTCTGGACATGAACGCACTAAAGTCTGGTGAACGCACGAAAGTCTGGACATGAACGCACTAAAGTGTGGTGAACGCACGAAAGTCTGGACATGAACGCACGAAAATCTGGTGAACGTACGAATGTCTGGACATAGGCACTCTCCGTCTGGGACGGTCTGGACATAGGAACTTTCCGTCTGGGACCTCAACCTGGGAAGTCTTTTAGCGAAACACGGTATAAGCAAAAAACAAGAACGCACGAATATTTGGTAAAGGCACGAAAATCTGATGAATGCACAAAATTCTGGAAATGAATGCTCGAAAGTCTGGTGAACGCACGAAAGTCTGGTGAAAGCACGAAAATCTGGTGACGCACGAAAGCCTAGTGAACACACGAAAATCTGATGAACGCATGAAATTCACGAAACACACCGAAGAACCTTTTATCAAAATCAAAAATATCTGGTGTCCTAGCCACAGTGTCCTAGGCACAGCGAAATTTTAGGTGCGGATGCAAAAATACTGGTAGGCAACAAATCTTTTAGCGAAACTCATTATAAGCAAAAAACTGTTTAATAATTCGCTACCCAATTTTTTTCACGATGATAATTTTTGAGGTGATAAATTAGAGTATTTATAAAATGCTGCTACAAATAGATGGACAATTGAAGATGTTTTATGTTCACAAAATCCCACCTTTATATCTAATTGTAGCCAACAGTTTTAGCTAATATTTTTACTATCGGTGGGGTTCCTCAAAGCAGAGGTCTTCAATCTGAAACTTGGGTTACTAAACCTTTGAATTAGCCTTCTAATCTATACAAATAAAGGATCTCAAAGTTTTGCTTGTTAGCGTTTTACCCTTCGAACAGAAAGTTCAAAAAGGGCAAACCTTATTTAATCAATCACACCAGGAAATTTTTCACTGCACTCTTGTTATTCTTCCGTCCCAATAAGAAGCAGTGACGCAGCGAATATCTTTTGGCAGCAACAGAATGGAAGCGCTAAAATATGTCCTGTGTAAAAGATGAAGTCCTGTGTAAAACATCAAATTTACTATAATTTTGCTAAACATTTCGGACACGAGCTTTTAATACTGGGCTTTGCGTTAAGGTCTTATGTATGTAACAATAAGATGCAGACCAAAATCTTTTCAAGCGAATGCGATTAGTCCTTAAATGATACGTGTTTGTTCTAGTTGCAGCTTTGGAAATAGCTAACATTTTGAATAATAGGATTTCAAACCTATTTAGTATATAAACTCACCAATTCGCTCCGGTAATTTAATGTTGTCGTTCATGAAGAAATTCAGGGGCACTATAGCATTAGCTTCAGATTACTGCTAGAACTTTTTTGTCTTTAACCTTGAAATGCAACTTTTCTATGAAATTGTGAAACTGTGATACTAAACATGGGTTGGAAAGTCGCAATTGTGTCTGCGACTTCATGCCATAGAAAACGGTTGATCACAGGATGGAACAACGACCTGTGAAGTATTTGTTCATTGTCGGATGATTATGAGTAATTAATTACAAGTAACCAGGGCCGAGAATTTTCCTCGAAAACAACGGAAAAAGAGTGTAAGGAATGTAAAATTAAAAAATTTCACCCCTAGCTCTCCGCCTAATTAAGGGTGGAAGAGTGTAATTTTGAAAAATAAAAGTGGAAGGAGGTAGTGAGGCTTGCTCCCCTATGTTCCCTCTGTTGAACACCTCTACTTCACTCTGTGCTATCCATTGAACCAACTCATACTATTATTGCACGTTTCAATTTGTTTATCATGCTAATTGTGTAAGAGTGTAACTTTTTATCAGTCCACCCTAATCTAAATTTCATATGCACATGGTTTTACCTGCAAACTGTTCAGGTGAATTTACCTGCACGTTTTTTAGAGTGCATTAGTGTACATTATTTCGTCTTCGGTTTCCGCCGAATAATCAAACATCGTCACCAAGTTACAACAATTTTGAAGAATAAAATTGGCATTAGAATTTAAGAGGCTAAAAGATGGCCCCTCAGACGTCACTTGACAAAACAACGGTGAGAGTTGTTTCAAGCATTCAGGTAGAAATATAGTTTTAATGAGAAGCAAGTGTCTTCTATTCGCAATTTGGTGTGCCATACTGAAAGGACCAAAATTAAAAGGTCTGGGAATTGGTGCCAGCAATCAAAAGTCTGAATAATGGCCAGATTTTGGTCTGATCACAGTTCACTGCCATCTGAGATGGTAAGAACAGAGGCGATTTCAAACGCATATTAGTTCCATCAGAAAAGACTTTCAGCGCATTTATTATTTCATTTTTATTTATTTTTTTACTCCGAGGTGTCAGCTCTATCAAGAGGCAACAAAAAAGCAACGTTCTGATCAGGGTCTCATCAAAATTTTAGGTCGCTGATCAACATTTAGCAATTTTTAGTTCCCTATATAACTAAAGAGAGTGAATTTTCTCTTTAAAAACCGACAGCTTACCATATGTGCTGCAGGTCAAAAGTATTCGGAGCATTAGAAGTAGGTTAGCACCAGTAATATTATGACTTGAAAATAAATTTTTAAAGAAATATAATCCAACTTAAGTGATCAAGCTTCAAAAACAATGTTTACATCATTTTTATTCGACTTTAGTGGTCTTGCGTACTTACGAAATCCATATAACAAGTAACTCCGACAATAAACTCCCCTCGCTTAGTGGGGAAGTATAGTTTAGCCCCTGATGCAGGAACAGAAGCGGTAGAGGGAAAGACTTGATTTTTTCAACACATTTAAATGATGTATGCGAATTATGATCTTTCGGTTTCTGCCGCATATTTGCAACCCCCCTTTGCAGAGAATTCTTTGGAAAAGGACATCAGATTAACTTTATTACCTTTTCTAAAGCTTACTTCTCGTTCAATTTTTCCGCCCCTCCAAAGCTCACTTGCTATTTTTAGCAAAGGATAAATTGTATGCGGAGGTAATAAAAAATCAAAAAAACGATGTGGGGACAAAATAGATTCATAACTTCAGAAGCCAGCATGCCGAATAACAGAAAATCGTATCAACCAAACTTCAAGGAGAGACGCTCTTTAGCTGACTGTAAATCCTCGACGATCCCAACAAGAACGCCAACAACAAAAACAGAACAACAACTATAAAAAAACAAGAAAAAAACGACAACAATGGGAAGACCAGTGGTGTGGCGGGAATTGTTATCCGAAGGTGCAACCAATTACCGGGAACCGGAAAATCTCTCATTCGCAGCTGGTCGTTAGTAATCATCGTTCCAGGTGGAGACCAAAGCAATCAAAAAAGCAATTGAAACAGCAACCAAGATAGAAGAAACCCAATTTGACATCATCGCGGCTTCTAAATCCGTTCTACAAAGAATGCAAACGGTGAAAATAAGCAGCACGCCGAAGAACCTCACATCAATATTAAAAGTATCTGGTGTCCTAGCCACGGTGTCCTAGCGACAACAAGATTTTAGGTGCAGATGCAAAAATACTGGTAGGCACAAAGTCTTTTAGCGAAATACGGTATGCGCAAAAAACTGTTATTTAATTCGGTATCTAATTCATTTCACGATGATAATTTTCGAGGTGGTTAATTAGAGTATTTATAACATGCTGCGACGAATAGATGGACAATTGGACATGTCTTATGTTCACAAAATCCCACCTTTGTATCTAATTGTAGCCAACAGTTATAGATAATATTTTAACTATCGGCTGGGTTCCTCAAAGCAGAGATCTTCAATCTGAGAAGTGGGTCACTAAACCTGTGGGTTAGCATTCTCAACTATACAAATAAAGCATCTTTTAGTTTTGCTTGTTAGTTTTTTGCCCTTCGAACTGAAAGTTGAAAAAGGGCAAACCTTATTTAATCAATCAGACCAGAGAATTTTTCACTGCACTCTTGGTATTCGTCCATCCCAACAAGAAGCAGTGACGCAGCGAATATCTTTTGGCAGCAATGGAAAGGAAGCGGTAAAACATGTCCTGTGTAAGTGATGAAGTCCTGTGTAAAGCATTAAAAATATAATATAATATTGCTAAACATATTTAACACGAGCTTTTAATACTAGGCTTTGCGTTAGGGTCTTATGTATGTAACAATAAGATGCAGAACAAAATTGTTGTAAGCGAATGCGATTAGTCCTTAAGTGATACGTTATTGTTCTAGTTTCAGCTTTGGAAATAGCTAACATTTTGAATAATAGGATTTCAAACCTATTTAGTATATAAACTCACCAATTCGCTCCAGTAATTTAATGTTGTCGCTCATGAAGAAATTCAGGGGCACTATAGCATTAGCTTCAGATTACTGCTAGAACTTTATTGTCTTTAACCTTGAAATGCAACTTTTCTATGAAATTGTGAAACTGTGATACTAAGAATGGGTTGGAAAGTCGCAATTGTGTCTGCCACTTCATGCCATAGAAAACGGTTGATCACAGGATGGAAAAACGACTTGTGAAGTGTTTTTTCATTGTCGGATGACTATTAGTAATTAATTACAAGTAACCAGGGCCGAGTATTTTCCTCAAAAACAACGGAAAAAGAGTGTAAAGAGTGTAAAATTAAAAAATTTCACCCCTAGGTCTCCACTTAATCAAGGATGGAAGAGTGTATTTTCTCTTTAAAAACCGACAGCTTACCATATGTGCTGCAGGTCAAAAGTATTCGGAGCATTAGAAGTAGGTTAGCACCAGTAATATTATGACTTGAAAATAAATTTTTAAAGAAATATAATCCAACTTAAGTGATCAAGCTTCAAAAACAATGTTTACATCATTTTTATTCGACTTTAGTGGTCTTGCGTACTTACGAAATCCATATAACAAGTAACTCCGACAATAAACTCCCCTCGCTTAGTGGGGAAGTATAGTTTAGCCCCTGATGCAGGAACAGAAGCGGTAGAGGGAAAGACTTGATTTTTTCAACACATTTAAATGATATATGCGAATTATGATCTTTCGGTTTCTGCCGCATATTTGCAACCCCCCTTTGCAGAGAATTCTTTGGAAAAGGACATCAGATTAACTTTATTACCTTTTCTAAAGCTTACTTCTCGTTCAATTTTTCCGCCCCTCCAAAGCTCACTTGCTATTTTTAGCAAAGGATAAATTGTATGCGGAGGTAATAAAAAATCAAAAAAACGATGTGGGGACAAAATAGATTCATAACTTCAGAAGCCAGCATGCCGAATAACAGAAAATCGTATCAACCAAACTTCAAGGAGAGACGCTCTTTAGCTGACTGTAAATCCTCGACGATCCCAACAAGAACGCCAACAACAAAAACAGAACAACAACTATAAAAAAACAAGAAAAAAACGACAACAATGGGAAGACCAGTGGTGTGGCGGGAATTGTTATCCGAAGGTGCAACCAATTACCGGGAACCGGAAAATCTCTCATTCGCAGCTGGTCGTTAGTAATCATCGTTCCAGGTGGAGACCAAAGCATTCAAAAAAGCAATTGAAACAGCAACCAAGATAGAAGAAACCCAATTTGACATCATCGCGGCTTCTAAATCCGTTCTACAAAGAATGCAAACGGTGAAAATAAGCAGCACGCCGAAGAACCTCACATCAATATTAAAAGTATCTGGTGTCCTAGCCACGGTGTCCTAGCGACAACAAGATTTTAGGTGCAGATGCAAAAATACTGGTAGGCACAAAGTCTTTTAGCGAAATACGGTATGCGCAAAAAACTGTTATTTAATTCGGTATCTAATTCATTTCACGATGATAATTTTCGAGGTGGTTAATTAGAGTATTTATAACATGCTGCGACGAATAGATGGACAATTGGACATGTCTTATGTTCACAAAATCCCACCTTTGTATCTAATTGTAGCCAACAGTTATAGATAATATTTTAACTATCGGCTGGGTTCCTCAAAGCAGAGATCTTCAATCTGAGAAGTGGGTCACTAAACCTGTGGGTTAGCATTCTCAACTATACAAATAAAGCATCTTTTAGTTTTGCTTGTTAGTTTTTTGCCCTTCGAACTGAAAGTTGAAAAAGGGCAAACCTTATTTGATCAATCAGACCAGAGAATTTTTCACTGCACTCTTGGTATTCGTCCATCCCAACAAGAAGCAGTGACGCAGCGAATATCTTTTGGCAGCAATAGAAAGGAAGCGGTAAAACATGTCCTGTGTAAGTGATGAAGTCCTGTGTAAAGCATTAAAAATATAATATAATATTGCTAAACATATTTAACACGAGCTTTTAATACTAGGCTTTGCGTTAGGGTCTTATGTATGTAACAATAAGATGCAGAACAAAATTGTTGTAAGCGAATGCGATTAGTCCTTAAGTGATACGTTATTGTTCTAGTTTCAGCTTTGGAAATAGCTAACATTTTGAATAATAGGATTTCAAACCTATTTAGTATATAAACTCACCAATTCGCTCCAGTAATTTAATGTTGTCGCTCATGAAGAAATTCAGGGGCACTATAGCATTAGCTTCAGATCACTGCTAGAACTTTTTTGTCTTTAACCTTGAAATGCAACTTTTCTATGAAATTGTGAAACTGTGATACTAAGCATGGGTTGGAAAGTCGCAATTGTGTCTGCCACTTCATGCCATAGAAAACGGTTGATCACAGGATGGAACAACGACTTGTGAAGTGTTTTTCATTGTCGGATGACTATTAGTAATTAATTACAATTAACCAGGGCCGAGTATTTTCCTCAAAAACAACGGAAAAAGAGTGTAAAGAGTGTAAAATTAAAAAATTTCACCCCTAGATCTCCGCTTAATCAAGGATGGAAGAGTGTATTTTGAAAAATAAAAGTGGAAGGAGGTAGTGAGGTTTGCTCCACCATCTTCCCTCCTTCGAACACCTCTCCTTCACTCTATCCATTGAACCAACTCATACTATCATTGCACGTTTCAGTTTGTTTATCATGGTAATTGTGCAAGAGTGTAACTTTTTATCAGTCCACCCTAATCTAAATCATAATCAAACATCGACACCAAGATACAAAAATTTTGAAGAATAAATTTGGCACTAGAATGTAAGAGGCTAAAAGATGGCCACGCAGACGTTACTTGACAAAACAACGGTGAGAGTTGTTTCGAGCATTCATGTAGAAAAAATAACTTTATTGAGAAGCAAGCGTCTTCTATTGGCAAGTCGATGTGCAAGACGGAAGTCACCAACATTAAAAAGGTCTGGGAATTGGCGCCAGCGCTCAAAAGTCTGGACAATGGTCAGGTTTTGGTCTGATCACAATTCACTACCATCTAAGATGGTAGGAACGGAGGAGATTTCAAGCGCATATTAGTCTCATCAGAAAAGATCTTCAGTGCATTTATTCTTTCATTTTTATTTATTTTTTTTACTCGGAGGTGTCGGATCTGTAAAGAGGCAACAAAAAAGCAACGTTCTGATCAGGGTCTCATCAAAAATGTTTGGGCGCTGCTCCATATATAGCAATTTCTAGTTTTCCTATATAACTACTTTCGAGTCAAGACGTTTTCTTAATGAAAAGCTGTCCAACTTCCTCAATTGATTCAGAAAATTCCATCAATTGTATACTAAACCAAATATCTTTTGAACAGTTTGACGTGTTTTTCAATAGCAGTACCCGGAGAACTGTAGTTTTCATTAATTGAATATATTAGTGCAAGCGTCAATTTTGATGAAAAACATATATTATAGTGATATTAAGATTTTTTTTAAAATGAAGAAAATTTAAAATTAGAAAATCTTGGTTCATAAACGATCATTGTTATCAGTTCAACCCATGCAATCATCCATGCAATAACACTAGTTTCCTTCTTGGAAAAATTGTTTGAGGTAAAACATCCTGTTCTGGGCAATCACATTTCACATACATACATACATACATACATACATACATACATACATACATACATACATACATACATACATACATACATACATACATACATACATTCATACATACATACATACATACATACATACATATATACATACATAAATTGTTCGTTAGTTCAACTTTAGATTTTTTCCGACAATTTTACTGCTATTTTATTTGATATTCCACATGTAAGAAACGACAAAAAACGACAAAAAGCGACGATTTTTATGTAAGATACTTCAAAAAAACGACAAAAACGATGAAAACGACAAAAAAAACATCGAAAACGACAAAAAAAACAATCATTTCTTACAGAAAAATAACGACCAAAAAAACGATCATGTCTTAAATAAAAATACCGACGAAAAAAGGATCATTTCTTACAAAAAAATAACGACGAAAAAACGATCATGTCTAACAAAAAAATAACGAAGAAAAAAATGATCATTTCTTACAAAAAAATAACGACGAAAAAACGATCATTTCTAACATAAAAATAACGATGAAATAACGAACAAAACGACGATTACCACGTAAGGGTCTTGATTGTTTTTGTCTAAGGAAAACGATTAAAAAACGACGATTTCTGACAAGTGAAAAACGAAATTCCCCAACACGGGAAACCTTTGGGTTAGCATTCTCATCTATACAAATAAAAGATCTTATAATTTTGCTTGTTAGTTTTCTGCCCTTCGAACTGAAATTCGAAAAAGGGCAAAACTATTTAACAATCAGATCAGGAAATTTTTCACTGCACTCTTGGCATTTTTCCGTCCCAATGAGAAGCAGTGACGCAGCGAATATCTTTTAGCAGCAACAGAATGGAAACGGTAAAATATGTCCTTTGTAAGTGATGAAGTCCTGTGTAAAGCATTAAAAATATACTATAATATTGCTAAACATTTTGAACACGAGCTTTTAATACTAGGCTTTGCGTTAAGGTCTTATGTATGTAACAATAAGATGTAGACCAAAATCTTTGCAAGCGTATGACATTAGTCTTTATGTGATACGTTATTGCTCTAGGTTCAGCTTTTGGAAAGATCTATAATTTTCAATAATGTGATTTAAAACCTATCACCAATTCTGTGAATCTATTAACGGCTTTGAACCAATTTGCTTCATTAATTTAATGTTGTTGTTCATGAAGAAAGATTCAGGGGCACCATACCTTTAGCTTCAGATTACTGATAGAAATTCCTATTGGTTTTCAACCTTGAATTGCATACTTTCTATGGAATGGTGAAACCGTGATACTAAACATGGGTTGAGAAGTCGCAATTGTCTTTTGCCACTTCATGCCATAGAAAACGGTTGATCACAGGATGGAACAACGACTTGTGAAGTGTTTTTTCATTGTCGGATGACTATTAGTAATTAATTACAAGTAACCAGGGCCGAGAATTTTCCTCAAAAACAACGGAAAAAGAGTGTAAAGAGTGTAAAATTAAAAAATTTCACCCCTAGATCTCCACTTAATCAAGGATGGAAGAGTGTATTTTGAAAGTTAAAAGTGGAAGGAGGTAGTGAGGTTTGCTCCACCATCTTCCCTCTTTCGAACACCTCTCCTCCACTCTGTGCTATCCATTGAACCAACTCATACTATCATTGCACGTTTCAGTTTGTTTATCATGGTAATTGTGTAAGAGTGTGGTAACTTTTTATCAGTCCACCCTAATCTAATTTTCACATGCACATGGTTTTACCTACAAACTGTTCAGGTTAATTTACCTGCACGTTTTTGAGAGTGCATTAGTGTACATTATTTCGCCTTCGGTTTCTGCCGAACAATCAAACATCGTCACCAAGTTACAACAATTTTGAAGAAAAAAACTGGCATTAGCATTTAAGAGGCCAAAAGATTGCCACTCAGACGTCACTTGACAAAACAGCGGTGAGAGCTAAGTAAATGAGAGTCTGAATAATGGCCGGATTTTGGTCTGATTGCTTTTCACTGCCATCTGAGATGGTAAGAACAGAGGCGATTTCAAGCGCATATTAGTCTCATCAGAAAAGACTTTCAATGCATTTATTATTTCATTTTTATTTATTTTTTTACTCCGAGGTGTCGGCTCTATCAAGAGGCAACAAAACAGCAACGTTCTGATCAGGGTCTCATCAAAAATTTTAGGTCGCTGATCAACATTTAGCGTTTTTTAGTTCCCTATATAACTAAAGAGAGATTGAACTTTTTCTTTAAAAACCGACAGCTTACCATAAGTGCTGCAGGTCAAAGTATTCTGAGCATCAGAAGTAGGTTAGCACCAGTATTATTATGACTTGAAAAATATTTTTTTAAAGAAATGTAATCCAACTTAAGTGATCAAGCTTCAAAAAGAATGTTTACATCATTTTTATTCGACTTTAGTGGTCTTGCGTACTTACGAAATCCATATAACAAGTAACTCCGACAATAATCTCCTCTCGCTTAGTGGGGAAGTATTGTTTAGCCCCTGATGGCAGAACAGAAACGGTAGAGGGAAAGACTTGATTTTTTCATTACATTTAAATGATATATGCGAATTATGATCTTTAGGGTTTCTGCCGCATATATGCAACCCCCGTTGCAGAGAATTCTTGGGAAAAGGACATCAGATTAACTCTATTACCGCTTCTAAAGCTTATTTATCGTTCAGTTTTTCCGCCCCTCCAAAGCTCGCTTGCTATTTTTAACAGAGTATAAATTGTATGCGGAGGTCATAAAAAAT
>NW_027451737.1:0-18670 GCF_964194025.1 Convolutriloba macropyga
GTCCTGCTTATCATATTACGTTATGGAAATTGGATTAGCTCTTAAAAACAATAAACAGATTATAGCTCACTGGTAGCGTGGAGCAAATCGAAAGGTTGATTTACCCTGATTAGGGTTGTCCACAGTTTCATTTCCACATCCTAGTGACTTGAGTTTACCTCATCCCGATACGCATTATTAAATTTGATTTAGCATTTGTATATCATTCAAAATTAACTGGAATTGAGTGAAAACTGAAACCAATGAAGGAAGTTTTGTTCAACGAGTAATTGGCATTTGATCTTGAGAAACGTTCACCAATTTTTTTCGTTTGAAAAACTCCTTCTAAGGTTATTTTAAATAAAAAATTTTATCTATTTGTGTCTCATACCTTAAATTAGCAAGACTTTATAATTATTGCATTTTGTGCTGCAAATGCATAACAGTGACCAGTCCAATATTACCCCGTCCTGCAGAGAACATTTACATTAATCAAAAACAGATGCTTTGCAGGGGTACTCCAAATTGTTGGTTGGAGACGGCACAGCACCGTTTTCTATAAAACATTTGGGTCTTTCCCATTATAGCTCAATGAAAATATAGCCCCCCATTATGGTATATTTAACATGATTGGGGGGCTATAGGTTATCTGACCGCGAAGCTGGTGGGCTATAATGGGAACGGCGCAAAAGTTTTTGCCTTGTCTGCACAGATCCTCTGACTTTGCATCTTATTCAATGTTTTTGAAAGTTAAAGCCAAAAAGAAACATGCGAAAAAATAGAGAACACGCATTTTCAGTTAAAACATCATTACTTGTTTGAATTCTGCTTCCTTTAAAAGTTAACAATTCAAGTAATGTGCGAGAAATAAGATTTGATTGGTACAATGTCCAAAAAATTTTCTGATCGATGCGCCTACTCATTATGTCTTATATGCCTATAAAAATTTTTCCGTGTACTTTTCATATAAAAAATGAGGAAAAGTTTCCTTTTAGCTGAAAATTACAACTTCCTCCTTCTGAACTGCTCAAAATACACGGAGAAACCCTACAGGATAAACTCCCAGAACGGGACATTTGTTACACATTAGTATAGCAACGACACTGAATTAATTTTATTAACTTGTTTATTTTCTGTAGGCAGTAACGATTGCGTTTGTCTGGTCAATTCAAGCAATAACTCATGACATTGAAAAATAATAGATTACAAAAACTATTACAAAATTTTATCTTTCCATCTATTTTTCGTTTGTTGCACTAATTTCTTACTCTAATGAGAAAATTACGCAGCAACGATACTGAATCAAATTTGAACCTCGTTTTATTAATGCAGGCAATAATGAATGCATTTGTATGGCCAATTAAAGCAAAAAATTAAATCCTGATTTGAATTTAACTCTTAAACTCGATCCAAATTCGCAACAACTCATGACATTGAAAAATAATGGATACAACAACTATTATAAAACTTTATTCTAGTGAAAAAATTACAAACTTTTGTATTTAATTTTATTTCAACAAATATTGCTGCTCGCGGAAAAATTTACCAAAGTAGATTTTTCTATTCTTTTTCCTTCATTGCCTGATGTCTGATCTCAGAACAGTCCTGGAATGCCAGTAACTGCTGATGTAATCTGTCATTTATGAAAACAATTGATAACTGGGTTATAAGAATTTACTTTTCTGACTTTGTTGAGAAATTTACAAATTGAACGCCAAGACTTGAAGGAATTAGGAACGCTATTGCAAAAAAAAAACTGAGAATTTGCTCGCTTGTTCGATACCAAGTACCTTTGAATCGCTTTTTTAGCGCCAATTAATGTTACGGGAATTGTTCTTCGATCAGAAATAGAAGTTGAGAGGCAACAGATCATCAAAAAATCGAGATGAAACTGATATTGCTATAGGGAAAAAAGAAAACTAGTTTGAAGTTCAAAACAAGCCTTACGTCAATTTTAAAATAATTGACTCGCACTTAAATGATGTACAAGAAGCGCAAAAATAAATTAGTCAGATTTCTTGAAGAAATTAAATAATTTTGCCAACAAAGCAATAGATAAAAATTAATTGAAATCAAAAAGAATGATGGCTTGCTTTAAAAATTTCTCTGACAGAAAATGCCAATGGTTCCGACAAAAAAAAACGTGGCCTATAGGAAAAATTCATTAACGTCCGTGAAAAATCAACATAAAAAAATATTTTGTTAAGCCTGACCAAAAATACATAAAGTACACAATATACTGCATTGAGCAATCATTACCTCAAGTAATTTCTTTTAGTTATTTTATAAACATCAATATTGCTATGATTAAGACAAGGGAATAGAATTCGAAACAGAGTTGTAAAGGGAACAAAAAGCAAATTAATTTAAAGCTGGAAAAATTTTGCAACTGCTTTTTAACTGCTTGAGTGAGATAAGTGTTAGAACTTTTTTGTTTCTGATGAGGGAGAATTTTGATGTAATGTTCACATCAACAATGGTTAGTTGATGTTAGAACAATTTACCACTGTTTTCAAGGTTTTAGTCCGCTATTCTTCTGCCGCTAAAGGCAATGAGCGTGTTGTATGTTAGTCAGGTGCAAATTTTGAATCCTTCAATGGGCTGCTGATTTCTTTTGATAACTTTTGAAGTGTGTTGCGGTAAACAAACTTTTGACCTTCATTCTTTTGCGAGAGCTTCAAAACTTTAATTCTAGATGACTTCTTCGACAAATGCAACAATAAATTACCAACCATGATTTGAACTAAGAAATCATAATTTCAACTGATTTTTATCAGAAACACTTGTTTCCTTTTCAGGTTGAGTTCTTCTTAAGCATAAAGCGTTTAAGCCTTTAAAGCGTTTAAAGCAAGTGTAATTAGCAAAAATAAGTGTTGCGACGCAACATTTAATGGTCCGCCGAAAAATAGGTTAAGGATAAAATAGTCAAAGCATTAAGCACCCAAAGCATTCACTCTCGCAAAATTTGTTGATAACCTAAAAAGGGGCACTTAAAGGAAAAGTGAAAAGCGGACCCCCCACTAGATACCATAATCCCTCCACATGTCATTCAATTTGATTAACTTGTATAACTAAGTTGGTTAACCTCATCAAGGGACTCGGTAGAGAATATCTAGTGGTGTAACTGTATACTCAAGCTTCTGCATATTTTTTGGAAAATTTCCGGGGAAGTCAATCTGTCTCTAGTTCTCATCGAGAATTCGGTTTTTGTTAGCTTACTTTGCCCCCTGAAGTACTAAGACTAAGTTCGCGCGTTAAAATTGACCACACTTTTGCAGGGGGGATAGATAGATCCCTATATTTTCAAATTTCACGCTGTTTTAACTTGTTTTCTCAGCTTTTAGCCACAAAAGACCTACAGCAAAAGATAAAGACACAGAATACAGCCAGAGCATACAGCTAACGAACAGAATCAAGACCAAAGCAAAGAACAGTGGGACAACAGGGTATCAGAAACATGCCAGAAAATCTAGAAACTCTTCAAAAGTCGCGTGGAGCTCACAGAGGAGTTGCAACAAAACTCTATAATGAAGCAGACGGCGGAATGAACAAACCGTTCACACTCCTCAATGAAGACGACCTCATCCGACTCAAGCAGATAGTTGAAATATTGAAGAAGAACCAAGCCTTTCTGTCCGAGCAGAACCAAAAGATTCCGTCTTTTTTGATGATCCCGACAACTTGGACGATGAAATTGTTGAGACAGAGGAGTATGATGACAAGATATGCCAAAACATTGACTATGTTCATCGGTTTGTTCAGCGAAAGACAAGACACTTGTCACAAGAGAGCTCGTTTGCAGCCGGAAGCATCACGATTTCGAGAAAAATGCAGAATATCAATCTGCCGAAGCTCGACTTGCCCAGTTTTTCCGGAAACTACTTGCACTGGATCTCGTCATTCGATCGCTTCAAGGGAGCAGTAATAGATAACGATCAGTTGACAAACAGTTTGAGATTACAGTACCTGAAGTCAGCAGTGAAAGGAGAAGCTTCGAAGATGTTAACTTCAATCACAGTCACCAACGACAACTTCGATATTGCAATAGAAATTTTGCGGAACCGATGCGACAACAAAAAATTAATACCGCGAATCTACATCCATGGAATTGTCTCCTATCGACTAGTTTCAAATGAAAACACACGCGGTATTTACCAAAACGTGTCGACACAATGGAGGAGCACAGATTTCTCTTCGGAACATGGGACAACCAGTTGATCATCAGGACCCCTTCTTTGTCCACTTAATTGCAGAAAAACTGCTCACCGAAACACAAAATTTCTGGGAGTTTTCTTCAAAGGGGAAAGAACTACATACTTATCAGCAACTAAAGACTTTCCTGGAGGAACGTGTTCAAGCCTTGGAGTCAGCAGCACCAAGCAACAGTTCATCAAATACCGAAAAACGATCGCATTCGCAACAAAAACGAGCACAGAGACAACTTAACACTCATGTCACGACAACGAATCAGCAATGCAAATATTGTGAAGAGGAACAACGAATTTTCAAATGTGGGAAATTCAAAGGTTTAGGTGTCAAGGAGCGAGCCCAGCTGACTAAAATCGAAGGGCTTTGTTTCAATTGTCTATGACCAGGTCACCGAGCAGACAATTGCGAAGGTTCTTCAAGCCGCCAATGTGGACCAAAGCATCACACTTTGTTGCATCGAGAAGAAGCGCATCAAGTCAGCAATCAAGTGAAAAAATTGTTTGGAAACAGCGGCAAAGCCAGCGCAGGGGAACAGGAAAAGATTACAGCTGAAGCTTCAAGCAGTAATGCAGAACAAATAACTATCGATCCAAAGACAACAGCAGTCCTCACCCATGAATACGGGACACATGCATTTTTTCACCTGACAGCAATTGTTCCTGTTAATGTCCAAGGATCAATGTTATATCTGCGAGCAATTCTGGACTCTGCATCTCAGAAAAATCTTGTAACTGAAGTGACAATACAAAGACTTCAGCTAAGGAGAAAGGGGAAAAATACTCGTGATTTTGGAGTCGGAGGAAATAAAATCTCAACTAATTGCAGATTGGTTGACCTTTGCCTTCAACCAAAAAACAAAGCACCAATTATCATTGACGCGTCAGTTTTGACGAAAATGACAAATGATTTGCCTTCTCCGTACATCAACACAGAAGATTGGGAGACAGTAGAGGAACTACAGTTGGCTGATCCTGACTTTAACCAGTCCGCCCAAGTTCATCTCATCATTGGAGCTGGACACTACGAACACTTGATGGTTGGGAACAACCGACTGAAAGAACAAAACATTCCCGTAACTTATCGGTTTTCACTATAGGGTTGCTTAGTAATCGGACGCGAAAACGTGCAAAATTCCAATTCTTCCAATTTGCAAACCTAATTTTTGTCAACATTTGAAGACAGTTCATCGTAAAACTGCCGTTTAAGAAAGAAATTGGAGAACTGGGGGAACCACAGCAGTAGGCACGACGAAGATTTAGAAGTATCCTTCATAGACTTCAAACAAAACCTAATCTGGACAGACGATACAACGAGTTAATCAATGAGTTCATTAAACTAGGACACATGGCAGAAGTGTTTGACACCCGAAAAGGAGATGATACGCCCAATAAAGAACAGTTATTATCTCAGCCATCCCTGTGTGTTCAAAGACTCAAGTACAACTACAAAATTGCGCGTAGTCTTTGATGGTTCAGCAAAGACTACCAGTGGAATTTGTTTGAACGATAGACTGATGGTGGGACCCAAGATCCAGAAAAATCTCTTCAGCATCCTGATACGTTTCCGTATGTATCCCTTAGCCCTTTCAGAAGACATTGCAAAAATGTATAGAAAAGTACAACTGGACGCCGAAGATAAAGACTCTCCTCGACTATTTTGGAGGGAACTGAACTCAACAGATATAAAGTTGTTTAGGATGACACGTGTCGCGTACGGAATAGAATCATCAACGTTCCATTCTGTTCGTCCATTACAGGTTTTAGCGAAAGATGTTACGGAGAAAAATGTACGGAGAGGAATCATGACAGACATGTACGTCGACGATTTGTTGAGAAAAACTCCCGATCTGGAAAGTGCAATGAAATCGCAGGACTCAATTATAGCAGTTATTTCAGAAGCAGGGCTTGAGAATCGCAAATGGACATCAAGTAACCCAGAACTTGTTGAAACATTATATGCAAACTTTGGAGAAACTGCCGACGAGATGATTTTAAAAGCGACGACTACAGTATAAAAACTTTAGGCGTGAAGTGGACCCCAAATCCAGACCACTTCAATTTCATAGCAAAACTGGAAACGACCCCATCTACAAAACGCGAAATACTGTCGGAAGTCATCCGACTCCTTGATCCTTTGAGATGGCTTTCACCTACAACAATACAGTTCAAGTCTTTTGTGCAACTGCTTTGGATGGACCAACTTGGATGGGACGAAGCTTTGTTGAAAGGCCTTCAGCAACAGTACAGCCGATTCAGAGTTCAACTGAGGGAATTGGAAAATATAACACGGCCCAGAAAGGTAGTTTCAATCTCACCAGCATCATCAGATTTTGAACTTCACGTCTTCTGTGATGCATACACTACAGCCTACGCCACAGTTGTGTATATACGACAATCTTTCGACGGATCGGTTCACACAAAGATGCTGACAGCAAAGACAAGAGTTGCACCAATAAGGAGCTTGTGCGTTCTCCGGCTGGAAATTTGTGCAGCATTTCTTGGGGCAAATTTGGTGGAAGCGGGATCATCTATGAGCGGTCAACGTTTCGGACACGAAAGGTGTACGCTTGGACAGTTTCAAGGGTAACACTTGCTTGGGTGCAAGACTTTCCAAGAAAGTGGAAGACATTCGTTGCCAACCGTGTTCCAAAAATTCGGAACATCCTTCCAACCAGCAATCGGAATTTCGTACAGACCGAGGAAAATCCTGCTGATTGCGCATCACGAGGGATCTCAGCCGCAAACCTAGCCAAAGACAGCTTTTGGTGGAGTGGACCCCACGGGCTAGAAAAGAGGGAAGATTATTGGCCGACGGTAGAATGAATTGAGGAACATCAGCCCGCAGTGAACAATGAAGTGCAAAGAGAAACACTGAAGCAAACGACAATGGTTGTTACTCAGGAGAACAACTCAATAGTTCAGCTAATTGATCGAATACCCTCGTTTGAAAAACTGGTTAAAATTTGTTTGTTATCTCAAGAAAATCATTAAGAAGGCGAAACAACAAAGCCAGAAGACCTTTGCCTACAGAACAGATCCAACACAATCCGATACCAAATGCTGCTCACAGAAGAGGAACCTATCATCAAAACGATGTCAACAGAAAATGTCGGAAGCTGCAACATCATCTGAATTTCAATCAGTTCGTCAACTCAGCTCTTCAGATATTTATCACGGACGGATTGCCATATGCAGTCTGATTCAAAAACTTCACTTGCAGGAGCTTGATGCCATTGTTAGTCAATCATTTTCCTCAATGACAGAGGGGAAAGGTAACAACAATTCGGACAATGACTATTGTCATTAACCCCCGTGGTAAAGTTGAGGTAGATAAGGTGGGTGAGGTTGAGGTAGGTAAGGCTGGTAGGGTTGAGGTAGGCAAGTCTCGTAAGGTTCACGTAGGTAACCTTGGTTCAGATCAATTAGGTAATTTAGATGCACCAACAAGTTTCAGGTACAAGTGAAGAAAAATTGTTCAACAATACCACAAAAACCAAGAATAAAGCTCTTGCCAAGAAGAGGACGACTTTTCAAACTTTCTACCTTTTACGACCCGGACAATAATGTTGTTCGCGTGGGCGGACGACTAGCAAAATTGCCATACAACACTGACTAGAAGTATCTTATCCTGATTCCTAAAGATTCGCCAATCACAGTGCTTCTGATTCGGGAAGCTCATGCAACGAACTTACATGGAGGCCCACAGTTAACATGGTTTTATCTTCGACAAACAATTTGGATACCCGAAGGTCTATCAGCTGTTTAAAAATTCATTTACAGCTGCAAGCCCTACATTCGCCACGATGCCAGGATTCTTCGGCCTCAAATGGTAGATCTGCCAACGGAACGTGTTATTTCATCATTTCCTTCCACCCACACTGGTTTGGACTACTGTGGGCCTTTCAGCACTAAAGACAGCAGCGGAAAATTGCACAATACGTATGTTGCCCCTTTCTGTATGTTTCAGCACAAAGGCCCTTCAAATGGAAACAGTGACAACGTTGACTAAAGAAGACTGTCTGGACGCCATAAAACCTTTTACAGCACGACGTGAACTGCTCAACAATATTGATAGTGACAACTCAAGGACTTTCATTGGAACTCGGGGAAAAATTGAGTTTGGGAAGTTATTAATGAATAGAGAATTCAAGGAGCTGCTAGATGCCTCCACTACAAGACAGCAGATAAACTGGATGATAATTCCTCCACGGACGCCTCACTTCGGAGGTCTCTGGGAAACCTCAATAAAATCCATGAAAAGTCATTTTTACAGCACTGTGGGGACAACAAAGATGTTTTTTGAGAATTTAACAACCTCGATCACTCAAATTGAGGCCATCTACAGTTCTCGCCCGCTGACAGCCCCCTCTAGCGATGTCGATGACCCCTCAGCACTCGCAATGACACCAGCCCTTTTTTTATGGGACGCCCACTAATAGCTTTGCCGGAGCCATCTCAAGAAGATAACCGGACACTAAACAGAAGGTTCAAAAGCAAAAACAACGTTGTCAGACAATTTTGGAAAAAGAGGTCCATGAACTACTTGACAACACTTCAACATCAACCAAAATGACACGATAACAAGTAACATTACGCCATCAATGACACTGTTATCATCAAGGAAGACAACACGTCTTCAATGCTTTGGCCACTGGCAAAGATTACAAAAACTTTCGACGGAAATGACAAGATAGTACGAGTCGTCCAAGTTAGATCTCAAACAGGACTCTACTTATGAACAGTAAGCCAACTTGTTCCAATGGAGAAGGAAAAACCAGAATCTCAGTTAACCAATTGGAAGACAGCGGATGACTCAATGGATGAGGGTTGACAAGTCAGCAGCACAACCCATTTCAATACAACAAGACCGGAAGATAAGTGTTCCCAAGACAAAGTGCAGTCAATACTCAAGTCAATAACATCAGCAATCAGTAATTTGACCACAATGATGATGATGATAATGACCATGGGGATGATGATGACGACAACGACAAAAGCGACGACGATGACGACTACAACGAGGACGACTACGACGATGACGACTACGACGACGAAGATGACAACAAGGCAGACAACAAAGAGTTTTCAGAAAAGAATTTCATCGTCAAAATTTTTTTTGTGAAGTGTCATCTGTCAAATGGTCTCAAGTGACTCCAATATTAATTTTCATTTGAACTCGTTCAAGGAGGCCGGTTCATGTTGTGGTAACCAAAATTTTGACCTTCATTTTTCGAGAGCTACCACGTGATAAACTACAACAATAAACTACTACAACAATAAACTACCACGTGATTTGAACTAAGAGATCATAATCTCATCTTTTTTTGTCACAAACCCTTGTTTCCTTTTGATCTTGAGTTCTTCTTAGGCATAAAGCGTTTAAGTTTTTAGAGGTACAAAAGCAAAAACAACGTTGTCAGACAATTTTGGAAAAATTGGTCCATGGACTACTCGACAACACTTCAACATCAACCAAAAGGACACGATAACAAGCAACATTAGCAACAGCACTTAACAAAATTAAGTGTTGCGACGCAACAAAGTGTTTTCAGGAAAGTCGGCTGCATTTATTTGTTTCAACTTTTTTTTTAAAACAGAGATCCAAACCTCAAATGAGTTGTTCAAGAAAAGGCACCTTAAATTCTAAAGCTTTGAAACAGCTCATTTTTTTTGCTTCCCTCACTGCCTCCGCAAGACTAAGAACGAAAATCAAACCTGGCATCACATATACGTCAACAACTCAAATAATTTCAGAACAGATCTTTAAAAAATGCTGCAATCGTACGACTAAGTTATCACTATTGCAGTATCGCTATTGATAGTACCACTCAATTATCAATGTTGCAGCTGTTCAATAACACTGTCGGTTTTCGCGAAGTGTAATTGCTGAGAAGTTCCAGATAGTATAGTCAAGGAGTTTGATCATTTTTGAAAAAAATTTTTTGCTGCTATTGTTTTTAATGTTTGTAAATCACTTTTTTGAGCAGTTGTTTTAAACGTTTTGAGTGATTACATCATATTCTGGTAATTTTTAAAACTTTTTTCCTTTTTGTAATCAAGAAAAATCAATTGAGGTGCTTTTCGACGTTTTGACCTAAGAAAAATCGGCATTTTCTTTTCTCTTTTGTTTTCATGTGCTTATAGTTCCTTTTGTATTTGTTGTGTTGTATACAAGTTTTCTTGTTTCGTTGTTGCGAGCTAGGCCGTTATACTCACTTTGTCGTACACAAATGAACTTATGTACTTGATTTCGAGTCGCGAGTTGAAATTATGTTTCTACTTTGCTAATTTGCGCGGCGAGTGCGCTTTGTATAGTTTATAATTGAATTCGCTTAGCGAATCGCTTGGCAAATACTTGTCTAGTTTACTTGACTAGTTAAGACGGCTAGAGAAGAATAAGTTAATTATGCAACTGTTCGCGAATTGCAAAATTAAAAGAGTGATACTGAAAGTAAAATGATATTTCAGAAGTCACAACAATCATGAACAACAATTTCCCGATGCGAGAATTAAGATAACAGACTAGTACATGAACTACACTTGACTTCTACCCATTCCCTTCGGGAATAAGTACACTAAAATAAAATAAGTACATCGTATAATAAATTTTCTGCACTAAATTAATTGATGATGTATGACATTTCTCCCTCTTTAATGAGAATTAAAATAGCGTAGAATAAAATTTTAATAACAATATGTGTAAAATTAATACTTATTCACCGGTTAAACAGTTATCAACAATATATGTACTGGTTATCATAGCTAGTCATATGTAATAATATATCGAGTTTAGTTTTTCAAGGTTTTTACATATCTTCCTCATCAATTATGAGTTCATTGGATGAGTTGTGATACGCTGGTCGGATACGAGGGTCTGTCGGGGATACCTGTCCTATGATAGGCGAGGGGAACTCATTCTCGATTGGTTCAACTCGCGATGCAGTGTCCACAATTGTTTGCACTATGGAAGGTTGTACTGACTCAGCATCGCCTGCCCGTCGCTTTTTCCGAGGTTGAACAAAAATTGGGGGACAGGAGTTTGTTGACTCGCCAGATGAATCATCTTCATCATAACCATAGTATTTAGAGCTTTTCCTGGTCCTTTTTGTAGATTTTGGCTGAATTTGTTGTACAGCTTGGCCAGATCTGACTGATTGTTTGTTGGGGGAGGAGCAATTAACACTTCGGTGGTGATGATTTGCTGTTCGGGAGCAGTTTCTGGAATTGCGGGTACTTCTTGCAGCGCGAAATTTTCGGGTATTTTCGGCATGCGTACACGCATCGCACGAGCAATATTCGACTTATTTGAGGATACACCGCTCCCCGTTTCTCGTTTACGATGTTTCATCTTACGGTCTCCTTTTTGAATACGAGTCGATTCTTTGATGTGGCTAAATATTTTAGCCTCAGTTGTTTTCTCGTGGATGCGTGGTCCTCTACGGTTCACACATTCCATGAGTTGTGTCTTTCGTTCGTCACGGGTACCAAATTTGGCAATATTGCTATTGCGAACTATTACTTCTACTTTTCCGGGCTCGCGTATTACTGAGGTATATTGGTCCGTTTTTTGAACGGTAGATCCTGGGGCCAATACCTCGTACAACCCGTCAGGATTCTTTTTGGATCGTTTGTGAGGATGCCTTTTTCGAGCGATGTTTATTTGCACGGCATGTTCTTTAGGGGAATTGCTCGATGTGCTTTGGTAGTGCGGAGAAATCGGGACTCGTTACCAGCAGCGAGTCGTTCACGCGTGGTGGCATCTCTTGTAGCCTTGCACATGTTGCGTTCTACTTCGTCATCACTTCGATCATTTCCCCAGTGCTCCTCAGGCAACATTTCATTAGGTGTGACCGTTTCTTCATCTAAATAATGATTTAAAATTTTTTCAAAACTTAGATCAGATGAATTTGGTTGAGTACTTATATTGCTAAGCGGTGTATTTGCTTTGCGCCCAAAATGTGATTCGAATGGCGAAAGCTAGTTGTTTTATGTTTGCGTTTGCGGAGCTGGTATATAATTGATTTTAATGCGGTTTTAATTGTGAACGAATGTAATTCTTTGTTTGCCTCTTTTATACAAGATATGCGTTGTTTTATTGTACTAATAAGTCTTTCCACTAGGCCTATTGCACGATGATCTTTTGCCGGGGCTGGTATTAAAGTAATATTGTTTTTTGTACAGAAATTTTTTACTTGATTACCTATAAGGCAACGAGCCTGATCTATTCTTAAAGAACGAGGGACTCCATGAGTATATAATTATCCGAAAAATTTATTACATTCGATGCTTTTACGTTGTCAAAAATTTCTGCAGAAGAGTATTTCGAAAATCTATCAATACATGTTAAAATATAAATTTCATTTTTTTTTCATTATTTATAGGTCCTGCAAAATCTTTTTGTATTTCTTGATTTGGGACTATTCATGGTGTATGTGCTTTATATTGCTTTGCAGGAATAACAGGATTTAAATTTTTACCGATGGCAGTGCAAGATTTACACTCTATGGCGTTGACTAGCAGGTCGCGATTTATGTATGGCCACCACTAATGCTGGGCCATACATACCATTCCCCAGCTGCCCGGGTGGCTTGCATGTAGATCCTCGATCATCGCATCTTTTAGGGCGTTCGGAATGGCCAACTTCTCGTCCATACATACGCACCCGCTACTAACATGAAGGTCACGCCAATAGCTGTGGAGATACAGATTGAGAGCTTTGAGTCGGTCCTCATCTGACCTGATAATGCAATCTCGAACCTCTTTCAAAACGGCGTCCTTGCTTGTTAGTGAAGCAATTAGCCCTTTGTTGAATACTTCGCCCACCACTTTCTCAAATGAAATCACTTGGGCGCTATCCGTGAGTGAAGTGCTTAGACTAGAATGCGAAGAGGATCGGTGCGGCGTGTTGGTTGTTGGGTTGTCGGTGAACGATACGCGAGGCGAAGCTCTATTTGCTCGAGTTGATACTGATTTTCCTTTCATAGATGATGCTTGTTGACTCATTTTGGATGAGGTTTGAGTTTTTTCAATTAAATTAATAGACAAGGAGGAAGACAACTGAATTTCAGGTTGAATTTGGGCAAAAAGACACTTTTTATTGTTTGTCAATTCAGCACGTGAATTATTTAAAATATGTGAATTTTGAGTACTAAATAAGGTAGGAATGTGAGACTTATTCGTGATTGACAAGTGAGAGTGACTTATTGAAGTAAATTGAGGCCTATTTTGGTAAGCGAGTGACGCCTTTCCTATCTTTGAGTTTATTTGAGGCTCACTTTGTAGTGGTGTAATTACACTAGGTAGACTATGCGACGCGAATTGAGATCTATTTTGGTAATTGTTAACATGCATTGCAAAAGAGGCATTTGAATTATGTGATATATTCTGTTGATTACTTGATAGGGTATTATGCCCTGCGGGTGTTAATTTGTTATGAGAGAAGCGTACTCGCGCTGAGAGATCAGGATCAAATTGAGTGTATTTAGGAGTGGTTACTTTTGGGGTATGACTTGATTGTGCATATACTAATTGATTTTGTGTTAGATGCACTCGCTTAGCATGTGCACTAGTACAATTCATACAATTAGTGATTGAAATCTGGATTATATTTTTGGTCAGCGAGTGATTTAATATTTTGAGTTAAGCGTACGCGCGAGGCGTGTTCACTATGCTGATTATTAGTTTTAAAAAAGGACAAATGGGAAGAATATTTTCGCGTAGCGAGTGCTGAATTAGAGTCTGTTAAGCGTACGCGCTTAGCGGGATCACTATCAAAATTAAATTTCTGATTGAGGAATGGTTTCAAGCTATGATTTTGCAGAGCGAGTTGCTTATTAGCTTTTGTTGGGGATTTAGATTTAGCATAATCTATTTTCAATACTTGTTCAGTATGTGTTGTGGAGTTTTGTATTTCACATTCATTATCATGATATAGTTTATTAAGTTTAGGCGCTGAAATGTTGTGTTTTTGTTGAAGTAATTTTGCATCAGAGTGTATGCTTGATAATGTTGCGACTAAAAATTCTTCGTCGTATTTAGAAATACCTTTTGCCGGTTGATATGGGTTACGTGATATATAATCAACAAGTCCCATCTTTGCGCCTGGCAGGTGTTCTATTTTAAACTGATACGGCAACAGACGATCAACCCATCGTGATAAACGACTATTATAATTTTAGTTTAATCTATGTTCTTTTAAAATAGAGAGAAGTGCTCGATGATCGGTAATGATTGAAAATTCTTTACCATAAAGATAATTTTTAAAATATTCTATAGACCATACCACTCCGAGAAGTTCCAGTTCGTTAATACTATAACGTTCTTCATTACTATTTAAAAATCGGGATGCAAAAGAGATCGGCTTCCATCCATCAACTGTTAATTGTTCTAGTGCTGCTCCCAATCTGGAGCGGGAGGCATCACATTTAATTCGTGTCTCGAGTTGCGGGTTATAGCGAATACGTTCTGTATGATTTGCTATGCGTGTTTTTATTGCATTGAAATGTGTAGTGTGATCGTCAGTCCAAATTTATTTGGTTGATTTACGAAGAAGGGGTCTTAAAGGATGGCATAGTTGAGCTAGATTGGGAATAAATATACTAATATAATGGACTGAGCCTAAGAACGAACGTAATTTTTTAAGTGTATAAGGTGGTTTTAATGACAGAATAGACAATGTTTTAGTTTCGAGTGGCGATATCCCAGTTTGAGTAATATTATATCCTAACCAGGAGATTTTTTGCTTTGCAAAATGGCATTTGGGTAGGTTTATTCGGAGGTTATCTGCATCCAGTTTCTTAAGACAATCTATTACAAGTGTAAAATGGTCCTCCTCAGAGCCTTTACTCACAATTAATATGTCATCCAAGAAACAAAATGTATTTTTGAGGCCGATTAACGTGTAGTTCATTGCCTTCTGAAACTCGGCAGGCATGTTATTGAGGCCATAAAATCCTGTTTTAAAACGGTATGTGCCTGTCATATCACCACTTACAATATTAAAATTACATTGTTTAGCAGTTTCGGGGTGAAGATTCAGTTGACTGTATGCGTATTTAAGGTCTATACTAGAGAAGTATATTGTATCTGCTTGTTCTGTTTTATAATTTTTAATTATTTGTGATATAGAATCCATAAGTGTTTCGATATTAGGCATCTGATACTTATTTTTGTGTATAGATTTATTAAGAAGTTTTGAATCCAATGCTAATTTTATTGATTGATCTCGTTTGACAGTAATTACTATTGGTGAAATAAAATATTGATCAAAACTGTTGTTTAGTTTTTCTATGTGTCCTTCTTCCTGAAGTTTTTTAATTTCACTATTGACTCGTTATTGTAAATTAATGGGTACTCTTCTGCCCTTTTGATGTTTTGGTTGAAAGTTTTTATGAAACTTAGATTCAACTATATGGATTTTTGACCGACGAACTCATGAGATGAGTTGTGGGAATTGTTTTGCAATGCGAGTTTTGAAGGGACATTGAGATGTGATTGCGTTGACCATACTACCTTCATTTGAGTTTGGGGTTTGGTAACCGAGATTCCGAGGGCATCAAACAAATCTCTACCAATTAGTGGGTTTAGTCCGTCACGAACTACCACAAAATCAGCGTCTTCGATTCGCCACCCATTGCTCGCTATTGGTGCCTGTATCATACCCATAACATTTATGGGTTCGTTTGCGAATGTTTTGAGTTCCTGAGGGGGTGTTGTCATCAACCTTCGAGCAAGAGGGGAATTGTCCACTATTTCCGCCGCAAGAGACTCGGTCAAAATACTACACACACTGCCTGATTCAATGAGTAGTCCTTCTTGGGTATTTCCAATTTGTAACGTATATTCTTTGGTTCGATTTGTAAAGAGTTACTTGCAATGCTGGCGACCATGTTATCATCTTAGCTATTGTAGTCGGATTCGCATTGAGGGTTATAGTCCATATTTTGAATGGCGTTCACCGTCCGATCAGTTGGGGTATCTTCAACAGAGTTAACATTCGAGCGGGTAGACTTATTTGATGAGGACTTCAGTTTTCGGCACACTCGCGAAAAATGATTTTGTAAACCACAGTTATTGCGGGTCTTGCCTCTTGCAATACACTTGTCCTTGTGATTTGCTGACCAATTAAACCACAATTTCTACATAGTTGATTTGATGGTCGAGTGGAGCTAGAAGTTTGTGGTCGTTGACTTGGTTGTCGAAAGGGTCGTTGAGAAGTTACCGCGTTAACATGCGATGCGGGTTGCGAATTTTAGATTTGTAGTTGGTTTCTTTGTCCTAGTTCCATATCTATGGCCAAACGCAGAGCTTGGGCTGGTTCAAGAGTTTCTCGAAGTAACTCCCTCTGAATTTCTGGGTCTTGCATGTTTGCAATAAACAAGTCTCTAATCAGAGTGTCCTCTTGGCTTCCAAGTTCACAATTCTCGGATAATTCCTTCTGTTTGCCGAAGAAGTGCTCGATAGACTCTCCTTTCGACTGTTTGGTAGTGAGAAGCATATACCTATCAAAGGTAATGTTGCGTTGGCGGATAAATGTGGCTTTCATGATGTTCCAAAGTTCAGCTGTTTTCAAGATGTCCATCTTGAGGTGCGTATTCCTGCTACAAACAATTCGTCTTCCCTCGATGCCCAAAGTGACATATAGCATTGACACAGTCTTTCGGTCAGCCTGTGTCCATGGTTTGTCCCCACACATAATTCCTATCTCCAATTGTTTCTGGCAGGGTAGTTGTACTGTTTCGGGTTTCGGTTCTAATAGAAATTCTAGAGTAATATTTTCCTTCGCAAGGAGAGCCAATTTAGCCTGCATCTGCCACTTCTCCCACTTCAATGGAGGATCAACGCTAGGTTTTTCCCAAAAGGGCTCAAGGCCAAGTTGGGTCCACTTTTGAGTTGCTGACTGCGCCATGTCGTACACAAATGAAATTATGTACTTGATTTCGAGTCGCGAGTTGAAATTATGTTTCTACTTTGCTAACTTGCGCGGCGGGTGCGCTTTGTATAGTTTATGAATTAGTTCGCTTAGCGAATCGCTTGGCAAAAACTTGTTTAGCTTACTTGACTAGTTAAGACGGCTAGAGAAGGATAAATTAATGATGCAACTGTTCGCGAAGTGCAAAACTAAAAGAGTGATACTGAAAGTAAAATGATATTTCAGAAGTCACAACAATCATGAACAACAATTTCTCGATGCGGGAATTAAGATAACAGACTAGTATATGGACTACACTTGACTTCTACCCATTCCCTTCCTGAATAAGTACACTAAAATAAAATAAGTACATCGTATAACAAATTTAGTGCACTAAATTAATTGATGATGTATGACACACTTCAAATCAGCTTTTCTTCATTCGTGAATTGCGATTGCGCATTGGACGTTATGATTTTACACTTATTTGTGTGAGATACTGTCCAGTCATGTGAAAAAATTTTTGGCACCAGGTCTCAAAATGAATTTTAAAAGAGAGTTATGTGTACTTCAAACTGAGATATCAGCTTGTTTTTTCTTTTCTTTTCTTCAGCTTTTAGCTACCATTTATTATTTTGAGACTACAGGTCTACGTAGCTATCGATGCTGTTTTTTGGCAATGCGACAGCTTGCTATCTTATGTTTCTAAACTTTGAAGCACTTTTTTAAAGGTATGTATTTCTCGAATTTGTAGGCATTGGCAATTTTTTTGAATGGAACTCAAAACTATTGCTCATGTTAATTTTTTTAAAAACTTGAACAGATCGCATAAATAGACAACTAAATCAACCAGCATTTAAGTTAGTCACAAAGTTTGGTTGTCTGAAAAACAAGGTTTTTCGTTTCGAGTTTTACGATATATTCCAATCCTTTTTCCGAGCTGGAATTTCCTTTTATTTCCCAATATCACCCGGGTCGAGGTTTTGTCAAAAAATAATTGATGATATTAAGATTAGCGGTGAATCGCAGTGAGAAGAAAATTTTTTCTCACTGCAAAGCGCCCGCCTCTTTTAGCGTTGAAAGCGGTGAAAGCGGTGAATTTTTTAAGATTCGCGGTTTTCAACTATGAAAATTTTTGTTCACCGCATTCACCGGATTTCTTAAAATAAGAAACGGCCGTACACGGGTTCTAACCACTCACCTCCTGCATGTCACCGACTTCTTATTCCACTGCGCCATCTGTCTTTTACTTCAATGATATTTCTTGTGAATTTAAGATAAGCGTTGAAATTAGCGGTGAATATCTGTCAGGTTTGCGATTTTAGCGTCGATTTTTTTTCACCGCATTCTGCTGGCATTGGTGAATTTTTTTTCACCGCATTCTGTTGATAGCGCTGAAAATTGTTTTTAACGCATTTTGCTGGTAGCGTTGAAAAAATTTTTTCACCGCTTAAATGTTTTTTGTCACCGCATTCATCGCATTGAGCTGAGTCTTACATTTTTTACTCAAATTCGCCGCAAATCGACACCTTGACCCGGGCACCATCTATCGCAAGTTTTTGGAAACGACTCA
>NW_027451738.1:0-38092 GCF_964194025.1 Convolutriloba macropyga
CCTCAATAGTACTATTTTGTTTTTATTGCAAAATTTTCGTTGTTTCCTTTATTTTTTAGGAAAATTTATGATTAAAACTGCCCGGGTCAACGATCATACAATTTTCTTTGATTTCGTACTAGGTCATATATGATTCTTAGTAATCATACTAGGTCATATATGATTTGTATGAATTCTTGGTAGTCATACAAGGACCATATATGATTTCCTAGAAATCATACAGGGATCATACAAAAAAATTCAAACACCAAAAACTGTATAATTTTGATTTTCCATTGAAGTTGAAAAAATTTCTTGGATATCATAAAAGGTCATATATGACACATAAAACATTGACTGGTGCCACAAATTCTCGTATAATGTAGTCAGAGGACTTATTAAATTATTATATCGCATTTGCAATTCACATTTGAGTCTTTGTGTGAGCTCAAAGAATAACTTTGTGGTTTAAACGTATTCAGAAAACGAACTTGATGTGATATGCAATTTTTTTTCTTGATTAATTTTTTTAAATGAGCATTTATATGTATAAACTGACTTCAGAGTATATCAAAAATTTTGTTATCTGTTTGGACTTACTCTTTTATTTTGTGCCCAACTTGCAATTGATATTGTACGTTAGGGTCTTTTGGCGGATCACAATGTGATGCCGGGGTATCATATAGGTGATGCCCTACCGAATAAAAACAAAAAAAATAAATGGTTAAAGATTTTCAAAAATAGATGTATGATTCTTGGAATTCGTACTTGGATCATATATGATTTCTTGGTAATCATACAAGGATCATATATGATTTCTTTGGTTTCATACAAGGATCGTACTAAGAAATCAAGTATGGACAGTATGAAATCATATATGATCCTTGTATGAAATCAAAGAAACTTCAACCCGGGTGAAATAGATCCAATTGTAGCTCATATGCTCTGTTCTCAAGTCAAAATTAAAACTCTAGAGATTTAGACTCAGGATATTTAATCTTTTTTTGAAACGGAGCATGCCCATGATTTCCTACCTTAGCAATTTAACTACAATTTAACTACGACATTCGGCGAGATCAACAGACCCATTATAGACACATCAACTATTATTGTTATTTGAAATCCTGAGCTGGTCCAAGTATAACATGCAATTTTAGTCAACAATTCGAAGTCCCCCATTCAAACTCCATTTATACCCAACCACATGGCATCCAAGTTTCAGGTTTGTAAATTTTAGGTATTTAGCCAAAAAAAAAACATTTCATTGAGTGCTTTGTGCCAAAATAAGTTGTGCTACTTGGTACCCAAAAGCAATGTGCGCAATGTTTCTTGGCGCGATGTGCGCTTTCTTTGATTCTTTTCTAGTGGATTGCCTGATTAATTAATGCTTTTAATCATTCACCAGGCCAATTTTTGACAAATTCGTCTATTTTGATGATTTCCCAATAAATTCGGCGGTTTTCAAGCTACTTTTGAGGAATTCCCGACCTAGTTTGCTTTCATTTTGTTCATATCACAGTGAATTCAGTGATTACACTCAAACTCCATAACTAACGATATTTGAGTATTTAACAATTATATTTGGCTGTACAAACATCTTTCCACTGTTGCAGCAAACGCTGCTAGATAAACAGATATTCATTTATTGAAGCCTGCGGCACAAAACGCAAATTATTTTACCTGTCTTAATCCTTTTTATTTGTGACAGGTTGATTAGAGACTATGGCAGTTTTCATTATTACTTCGGCTTCTGAAAATGACATCCAGAAAATTAGAATTTTTAAAATTAATTGAGCAAAAAATCTGCAACGTCAAAAATATAAACGGGAAAGCAAAAAACAACCAGTTAGCAGAAATTTTTCTGTTTTAGCAAAAATTTGAGGTGGGTCCTCTCTTTCTGCCTGCAGGAGATATTTGTCTGATATAAAACGTTAAAAGATAATGGAAAAATTAATATTTTTTAATGGTTTAAACTACTTAATCTGCAGAGTGTATATCTCAGTGTGACATGTGGCCTGAAGCTGCCAGTCAACCGAGGATCGGAAAAAACCCTCCCTAGAAGCTGATTTTTGATTTTGTGAAAAAAAAAAATTAACGTGCAGGTGGTTTTGGACATAATGAAACCAGACATAGCGGCAATTTATACCCCAATTTTTGCAGTCAAAATGTGCTTGAAACACTTTTACAACAAACGATTGAGTATTCAATTTTCATTTTTTATTTTTTTTTGGAAAAAAACTCTGGGAACCTAAATTTAAACCTGAGGCGCAAATTGCAACGAGTTTTAAGTTTTGATATGAACGTATCCGTTGAAATGAACGTCTTTAATTGACAGATCAGTACTGATCAGCCCTTGTTTCACGTCTTAAGACATGTGAAGATTTGTCCAGACTTGCGCAAGAATTGTCAAGTTACTATTAAGTATCCGTCAATACCTGACAACTTTTGAGTCAAATTTAGGCCAGAATGTGACAAATCTTGGTTACTGCGCAGTTAATAAGCAAATCAGAGTCTTCAGAAGAGATTATTTGTAATTATTGAATTCCAAAGTCAGTTAAAGCTTTCCAGGTTTAATATGGAAAATTTCATAATTTAACCAACCTGTTTCTAAAATGAGTGTCTATCAACTTAACGAGTCACATCTATTCACTCAGGATTCAGTTTTGTCCTCAATGGGCCGAAAAGCAGGGCCAAGATTGGTATATTTTAGCGATATCAGAAGTAGTTTCTTTCTCTATCAAATAAATTTTTTTCAAGGCCTCAAATTTTCATGTGCTTCTTTTTTAACTCTGGAGGGTTTCGAATGCAATCCATTGTAAATGGCTGCTTTTAAAACTTTGAAAAATATGTGGCTGCTAATCTTGATACCAATGGATTGTGGACGTGTGAAGAACTCATCTTCTCAATATGAGGTTTGAGAAGTGGAAACTCTTTCATACTGAAGGTGAATGTTATTCACATCAGACGGACACTCGATATAGTTTTCTGACTTTTTTACGGTTAGAGTTTAAACTCTTAACTTTTATGATTAAGACTGCCCGCAAGAGATTAACAATCCACTTCCTTCTGATTCTTTTGTTTGCGTTATGCTAATTGGATTACTATCAGGTCCAATTGTGCTTCGAAAGCTACCTTAGATTTGGAGTTTGCGTCGCGTTTAATTTTAAATTTAGTAGCCTAAATTAAGTAATTTAGGAACTTCTACAAGAAGGGTTGGATTTCGCGTCGCGATTGAGTAGTTAGACTGAAGGTCTCTTTTGAAGAGCATTTGGCATAGTTTCAATTAAAAACTGAATTGTATCAACGAAAGTAAGAGAATGAAAGTAATTACAAATTTAACTACAAAACGATATGAAGGTGATCACAAGTTGATCACACGAATTAGCAGGAACTTCAAAACGTTTAAGACGTGAATAGACTGTTTCCTGTCTACGAAAATGAACAAATAAATGAATGTGAAATTTTGATCTAAATGGAAAAATGAAATTAAAATTAAACTAAACACGGTATGGGATTCTTTTCCCAACATCCAACCTTTGTGATTTTTCGCCCATATTGAGAAAATGTAATACACAATAAAAAAATTAAAAACCATAAAATTAGTACTTATGCGCCGGTTATATAGTAAAATTATATTAAATTATTTAAAAGAACGTATAAAGCTTTTTGTGTTTGAAGGAGGTCTTAATCAGATTGATCATCACCGCAGCGTTCTGCCTCGTAGACCGTCATTCATCTCTGGGTCGGAATACTTGGATTTCAGTCCTACATCTAATTGACGATTAAGATGACAATTTTCATTACTTTGCGCAATTTTTCTTTTTAATTACATTAAAATGTTTGCTGTGTGTTTCAGTCCAAATGAATTTGTTAGATTTTTTAGGTAATGGTCTCAGTTGGTGACAAAATTGTGCCTAATTTGGTGTAAGCTTGCTGATATTGTGTACTGATTCAAGGAATTATCTTATTATGCCTCTTGACCGTTTTGTGTTTCTGATAGATGTTGTGTGAGATTGAATCAGTTAACATCTCTATGTTAGGTAATGGTTTTTATTCTTATGAATTTATTTTAATTAAGGTTTTAGAATCTAATGCTATTTTTATTGAATGATCTGTCTTTACTGTAATCACGATTGGAGAAGATGAAATTTTCGTCCGAGCAACTAGTTTTTCAATCTGTTCCGTTCGTCAGTAACTCTAGGTGGAAAATTAGTTGGGACGCATCGACCTCTTATATGCTTTATGTGTACTGTTAATAAAATTTTGATTGAAAGATATGTGTTCCTGATAATATCCAAACTGTAAACTATTTCAAGAAATTGCGGCGCAATTGCTTGCTTAATTCTGCATGCAGAATTATGTTTATTATTAAAGCATGTACCCTTTTTGTGAGTGTTGTAGCACAACTGAGAGCCCAAGGCGTTGAACAGGTCCCCATCCGTTGATCTTCTTATTGTCATTTTCTACCCCTCTGAGAAATGCTTTGTTGCAAGTCTAGTCAATAATGCATGTGACGGCTGTGGCTAGTTTTCTAAGGACTTTGATGGATTCATTGGAGAAGGTTTTCAAGTTTGTTTCGTCCGTTGTTTTGGTCCATTGCGCTGTAAGTGTGGTTGTCAGTATGTCCTCCGCAAGACTTTTGAAGATTACGCATGAGACATTACCTGAGTTGATTATTGACATTAAATAGATGTTACCGAATTGAATTTTTGTTTTAAGAGGCTGTTTGCTGTTTCAATTGAAATAGCTGCAATGTAGTTATCTGGTTCGCAATTATTTTGATAGCGCTATTTCTGTTCGTAAAGTCTCTATAACTAGTGGGGTAGTTAACTGATTGTTCATGATCAATTTTGTCTGAAGTTGATTCAGTTTGATTCACCTTATTCGGCCGTTGTGTTAGTGCTTGTGTCCATTTTGTTTTTCTGCACATATTTGCAATATGGTCAGGAATTCTGCAACTGTTACAGTTTCTAGTTTTTGCAGGGCAGTTTTGTCGATGACTTTAGTTCAAACGTTGTCCGCAGTTGATACAGTTCCTTGTGCTTCGTTTCGATTGGAGGCATTCGCGTTGCGATTTTAGTTGTGTCTTTGTTGATGGATCTTTTTGTTTCAATTACGACTTTGATAGTTAGTGGCTATATTCAAGGACTGAGTAGTGCCATTTTTTAGATTTTAAATGATTCTTTGTTGGTTTTTGGCACACATTTCTATATGGATAGCAATTTCCAAAATTATAGTAGATGTAACTCTTTTGAGGAGTTCCTTTTTCATCTTTTAGTCCCGATTTTTTTAGTATAAAAGTGTCACGAATGAGTGTAATCTCTGCATCACCGAGACTACAATTTTAAACTTGCTCAATCAGACATCTGCAAAAACATTGGACAGCTTTTTTTTTCTGTTGACTGGAAGAAAAATATTTATAACGTACAACAATTATAACGTACGTGATGTTTCGTGTTTTGGTGAAATGGTCTCCAATGACTTTCCGCAACTTCTTCTTTGGCTTTTTTTCAATTAAAAAAAATGCCTACTTTCGAAGATTTGGCGGTCTTCGTTCCCTATACAAAAGCATAGGAGAGATGTAGTTTTCTGATCACGTATGTCCTACCGTTTCTCTCCACAAACAACGCGGATTTGGTCTAGTTTCTTGCAACAATTTTGCCAAATGACTTTGAGTTGTTGGTTGTGGACTTTGCGGTCTCTTTTCGTTGCTTGTGTATGGTTTGCGATGGGTTCTCTTAAAAGTGATTTGGGCGGGTAGTCAATACCTGCAGGCAGCCCATTCTGGAGAGTCTCCAATTCAATCCCTTCTTTCGCTAAGAGAGTGAGTTTACACTACTGTGTCCTTTTTTACCATGATGTGGTTGTGGGTGGTTGCAGTTTTTCCCAAAAAGCATCTTTATGAAGAAGAGTTTTTGGGAATTCCTTATTGACTAGGCCATGTTATGCTGATTGAATTACCGACTGGTTCAATTGTGTTGCGATTGATGTCTCTAGAATTAGAGATGGAGTATGAGTCGCTTTTTGTACTCAATATTAGGTGATTTAGAAATCCCTACATTTGTAGTTGAGTTTCGCGTTGCGAATGACTGGTTAGATTGCTGGTATTTTTTGAAAAAAATTTCGCAGTTATCATTTGGCAGTTTTTATTAACAACCGAAAGAAAACAATTATAAATTTAACAACAAAAAAGTTAAACAGAAATGAAGGTGATCATAAATTGATCACGCAACACAGCACGAATGTTTACCATATGAATAGGATGTGTCTTGTCAATTAGAAAAAATAAATAAATATCAAATTTTGAACTGAATTGAAAACTGAAAATTAAAATTAAACTGAATACACTATGGGATCCCAATATTTAACTCCAGTGACAGTTTGAAAAAAAGATAGCTGCAAAATTGTTGTTATGTGATCATATAGATATTCAAAACTGCTGCTCGAAAGCACACAGACAGTTTATATACATTCAGTTTCTAGTCAGTTTGAAAAAAAGACTATATGGTTTGGTTTTTACCCCGTGATGTGAGCTCAGCTTCTATGTGTTCAATTCGGATACATTTTTTTTCGTCCCAAAACGTTTAGGATCAGGGGAATAGGTGCTCAAAAAAGAAGACTTTTATCATTTCTCACAAAAAAAGAAGGAGAACAGTGAGTAAAGAAACTTTCTAACGAGTTCCATAGGATTTTTAAGTAGGCAAATTACCTTCGCAAATATTTATTTCAAATCGAAATGTCTTTAGAATTGTTGAGAATTAACAAGTTAGCACCCGTGAAAACAATTTGGGTGCAACGACAATACTTCATCCGATAACCTTTTCAAAGCAACGCCTCCTCTTCCCTCGGATTGATATCTAATTCAAAATTATTTTTCAGTAAATTATTTCTTTAAATTTAATATAAATTGGTTTCTTTTTGATTAAATCTCATTCTGAACATTTGCTGCCCTTTGAACCCGAGGTAAACATGTTTTTTTGTAGCATATCACAAGATATAAATCTCCTTTTACCTTAAGAAACAGTGTTCTAGAAAACTTTAGATGAACGCTGATAATTTCTCTCGTATCATTCACCTGCAATATCCAGCAGTATATTTTAGCTCATTACCTTAGAATCAAAACAGCTTTAGAAAAATATCAAATAGGGCTGTCAAGCCTTGCTACAATTGTAGAAAGTATGATTCACATCAAAATCTTAAACTAGTCAATATTATATTACATGATCGATTGTTAATACAATATTGGGTTGCACCATACACTCAATAAATTTCTAAATATAGGAAGCAAGCATTTCAAAGTAATTCTGGCATCTCTGTGAGTTGTTGCTAGATCTAAATACATTGAACACGGTGTAATCAACAGTTGCAAAAGATATCATATTGAACATTCAGCGAGGAATGAAACTTTGTATAACTCTTCTAGTACTGCCATAAAAAAATGCAAAGCTCACTTTTTAGATTCTTCCAGTTTTTTATTCTGATTTCTGGATTCAGACCACATTCTGTTCAACCAATCGATGTAGCGTGGATTTACATTTAGTTCATGATGTGTGCTGTTCCTATCTATATATATAATGATTGCTCTTCCTAATTCAATTATGGCTTTTCTGTTTAAAACTAATTGTTTCTACTTCACTTGCTTATTTCCATGTGCAGAATAAAGGTGTTTTGTTTTGATAGTCAATATTCTTTTTTTCGTATGTCAAGTGGTTGACGACTAGCAAGCTTCTGCTTCTGAGCACAGTTTCAAGACATTCAACCCTGCAATTTTAATCCAAATAGCTTTAGATAAGTCTGTGTTTAGTTTTGAGAGAACAGAAACAAATCTTCTTGAGTCTTTTACCAGATGTAAAGGGAAAGACACGACCCAAAAATTTTGTGATGTTAAATATTTTTCTTCGTTTTCAATTATGACGAAAGAAATGTCTAATTAAAACAGAATGCAAAGAAGAGAGTGAACATTTCCATAAGTTTTTGCGAGACATAAATTCACCCCTCTCCTGATGAATCAAAAGCTTGTTTATTTTATGAGAATTAGTTTAATCCTTGATAAGGGGAAGCCTCGCAAGGTGCTGAAAGACACTCAATTTTTTTAAGTCATTCTTCGTTCACAGCAATGCGCTTTTCAGTGCGTTATTTTAGAATTCCGCGCTATTCTCTTTTACCATAAACCACGACATTCCTAGGGATTTTGCGAAATAATTTTGGACGTTTAAAGTTAAAGCTCTTCACTCCTGCACTTGGAAATTTTGGCCAGTTATAGAAACAGTTATTAACTCTTATCATCCCTCTAATGAGCTTTCTCACCATTGTTTTGTTCCGACAGCGACTTTATTGGGGAGAGCACAACTATATACTCAACTGGGTTTATTTTTTTTCAGACAATTTTGACCGATCGATATATTCATCGTAGAGAATTGTGAGTCTTTTTATCTTGTGAGAATTTTTATCTTTAAAAAACACCTACATCCTAAGATGTAAGATTAAAATGATTTTCTCGATCATCGCTTTTATAGGGAGTTGTTGGGGTTTAAAGTTGCGTGAATAATCGACAGTTTTTATTCAAATTTTCAGTAATTTTTGCTAAAAGTTGGCACAATTTCGGCAATATAATTTAAAATAAGTTAATATTTTCAATGATAGAGTGTAATTGTTAACCTTAGGGATGGAAGAGCACTGCTGAATTCTTTGACTGATGTTTTTTTGGCTAAAATTTTCAATAATTTTTTTAAAATTCAAACTTTTCTCAGCAAAATGGCACAAAAAATATTTTTGGCCCCTTGTTAAATTTTGCCAGTAGTAACCTAGAAACTTTGACACAAACTACCTAATCTCCAAAGGAGCGCCCTATGAAAGTCTTCTGACATTATAACATTGAGTTTTTTTGCAGCTTTTACTCGATAATTTTACAAAAAGCACAGTTGTTTTTTTTTAATTTCTGAGGAATTTCACTCAACAATTGGTCAAATTCGCAAACACACGGAACACTTGGGCGTTTTTTTGGGCGCACAGCAAAATTAAGGATAGTTCTGATGTTAACATGGATACTTGAAATCATACATTTTTGTATCTGGTGCTGCCTTTTTTTCAAATTTTTTTTTGCTTTTGTTTTTTTTTATTGTTATTTGCTGAAAAAATTTTTTATTCAGAGGTGCATTAATGATAGCTTCTCTTTACGTAAACTTGAAGCCGATTGTAGATATACTTTGTTTTCAGAGAAACAAAAAAGGATTTTTATGGCTCATATCTACAAAACAGGAGCTGCCATTAATGCAGCCATGAATAAAAAATTTTCTCAGTATTTTTGCCCGTAATTCAGTAGACATCAACTGAAGTCCTGGGTTTTGCTTTCAATTGTTGATATTTTTGCAGTCTGATTACTAAGTATAACCATTCAAAGATCCAAATGGCTTCCTCAAGAGGTTTAAGTGTACCTGTACAATGCATTCGGTGGTTACCTAATGTCTCTTATGTCATTGTATATATTTGTTAAGGAAACTATTTCGAACCCGTCATTTTTTAATATTATTTTAGTCATCGTTATGCTTATTTTCCGTAAATACAGCTCAATTTTTCTTCCGTATAGAATGCCAACTCAATTTATAGTGGATTCTTTTAACAGAACGTTTTGTTGCCTTTGGTACTACAAGTTTTTTCTACAAAAATTTGTGATTTTTGTGCATAATTGCCCATTTTCGCAGTTGTTTTTGTTTTTTAGTAATTTATCACATTACTTAACAATCCATATAGAAAATGTCTCAAGATATTTGGTACTGAACATATTTTTTGTTTTCTTAACAAATGATTAAATGGGCTGCGACACCGTACACCTGAAAAATTTGGAAGAATTTTATATTTTTACTCACTAATTGTTGTTAATTTTTGTTGTTGTATGCCAAATATTGACTAATTAAAGGTCTCAGCGGCTAACAATAGAAAAATAAATGAAATTAATGACTGATATCATTACATAGCTAGAGGTTTTTTTGCCCTGGAAAATAATTTTATAACAAAAGTTTTGACAGTACTCTCCAACTTTTATTTTTTTTACTCTTGTCTGCTCTTTTTTCGTTTTTTACAAATTTGCGTTATCTTTGCATTTTAGCCTCAGTGTTGAGAGATCTTTTTTTAATGTTTTGTTGAACCAGACAAAAAATTTTCTGTTGACTAAATTTTTTGACTGATGTCCTCAGGGCTTAGACAATTTTTTTTCAGAATAATTTTGTGAAATTTAGATACCTATGATTTTTTGTGGTTCTTTTTGCTGTCATTTTGTGAGGATCAAGGGACACTTGGACTTTTTGATGATCAAGGAGACGCAAAAGAAATTTTTATGTTCTCGTGGTTAAAATTTTAAAAGTTAATGGCTTCAACACTGTGGTTTTGTAGAGTGGCTTTTGAGCTCTTTAGTTCAGATTGTAAATAAATATACCCTATCGTCTTATGGCTTAGTCCCACAGATAACAGGTGCAATTAGTTTTCATGAAGTTGCAGCAAAAACTGTTTGTTGGCTATGAAATTTGAAAATTTCGTTTTTTAAAAACGACAAAAGATGTTTGAGATTTGCCAATCTTATTTCTGTTAACTTGTAGCTTAGCATCTCTATAGACAAGTCACATCTTTTATCTCTTAAATCACAATTTTCTCTTTATAACGGTTTTATTTTCCTCAACTGATCTTTGTTCTTGGTACAACCAGTTTTCATAAAACATTCCTGATTTTTGCATATTCGCCCCTTTTCATAGGTTTTCGTTTTTTTCACAGTATCACACTATTGGGCGTCATTTGAATCACCATTGTTGTCATTAAAAAATGCAACTGTTAGAGCGTTTTCCTGCATTTTTCGTTCAATTGATTCCTTTTTGCCTGTATTTGGTTTTCTTTTTGAAGTCCTATGACATATCCTGGATAATGAAAAGTGTCAATCGTTCTCTTCTAATCAGTTAGGATTTCATTCTTTTCAAAAAAGCAGCAATTTATCAATTTTTACCGAGTCGCATAGAGGAAAAGTTCCTTTTTTCTCTAATTAAATACAATTTAATCTTCTTAGTTTTAGATTTATCTGATGCAATTTTGGTTTGGTTGTTGATTGTTTTCAAAAAATGGACAACGAGTTTGTGTCATAATTAATATTTATAATTATTTGATTTTTGTGGCTTTTTTTCTGGTAGTGATATTATGGTAGTCACAGGTCTCATAGGCCCTCTGAAGAAGAGTGTTTTACTCAATTAGTGGTTTGTTGAACGATATTTTTCTATGTTAATTTTTTTTATCGCTTCCCTCATTTGGTAGAAGTAAAACATAACGGTGAGCGGGGTTGGAGGAAGACCAAGCACATTACCGAGCCTCCTTGTTATTCATTTAGTCAACAAAATTGCTTCTTTGTTCAAATTATAGTGGAGAAATCCCATCATAATTTTAAAAAAATCTGTTTATACAATTAACAGTTTGGGTATATATGTAAAAGTTTTTTCTTCTGTTGGGAAACAACAATATCACTTTTTCTCTTCCTTTTTGCAGAAAAAATATAGCTACCGAGACATTTTTTCGACCTGCGGCCCAAACACAAATTATATTGACAGTGTTACTAATCTATCTTCTTTAAATACCGTTGATTAAAGACTAGCAGATCCGCTCACAAATTCGGCTTCTGATCAACGATTCAAGAAATTCAGACGCCTCTGCGTTCTTTCAAATCATCAATAAACAAGGTAACAATTCTTTTTCAGGCAAGTTTGGATCAGCGATATGCTATTAGACGGCAAAACGAAAAGCATTTGCTATTTTCAATAATAGCCAATTTTTGTCTTATTCAATTTTTCTTCGTACTCTTTAAAATAGAGCGAAATTGCGAAAACTGTTCTTCAAGTTTGTAATTATTTATCAATTGAACTTAGTGCATATCTTGTTTGAACGTTTTGATTCAGAAAAAAATAGATTGAGACAGAAATATTTGTTGAGTGAGAAGCCGTTTATCAGAGGTTCCCAACAGATGTTTCTGTCTCAATCTAGTTATACTTAGAGAGTCTACCTAACGTTTTTTCTTATAGCGGTTTATTGGCCAACTCTCGCCAAGAAGATATTTACTCTTTTCTTCAAATAACATTTTATCGTTCTTTGAATTTTGCTTCCAGATTTGTTTTAACAAAATTTTGATTTAACTATTTTGCCCTAAAAGTCCTCCCATTGCAGCCCATTGCATCTCACTCTTACATGCCAATTTTAGTCAGGGGGACAATTTTAGTCAAACGGCAAATACCAAAACATAAGCAAGATTACGCTTTAGAAACGCTAAGGCACAAGAATATCCGCCATAAGAAAGTCCACACAAAAACCGATAGTTTCTCTAAATCACCCAAAAGTTTTTCCACGTCGCCCTGTAGTAAAAAATTTATAATCAAACGAAATATTCTTGAATAACTAAGGAAAACGAAAACTTCAAAAACTTTACAAATTTTGCGAAAGATGTCAATAAACAAAAGAACAGCCAGGAAATGAAACGACTGATGTGTTCAAGCAAAACTTTTACAAAATCTTGACTTATTTTTCATTAAATTTTGACAAATTTGAATTGTATTTGCCAAAATTATCTGAGATTTGAGATATATTCAGCATTCCGACAAACAGTGTCACCGGGCCGAGGAATTTTTCCAAATTTATGTAAGATCAGCGGTAACTAGCGTTGACAAGTCGGAAAATTCACCGCAATTTTCTTGCAAAATTTTGCGTTGAATGAATGAAATTAACGTAGATCTTACATATTTTGCGTTGAATTTAGCGTAGATCTTACATATTTTGCGTTGAAATTAGCGTAGATCTTACATGTTTTGCGTTGAATTTAGCGTGGATCTTACATGTTTTGCGTTGAATTTAACGTTGATCTTAAACCTATTGCGTTGAATTTAGCGTTGATCTTACATATTCTGCGTTGAATTTAGTGTTGATTTTACAAAAAATTTCAACGTGGAAAACACTGGGTATGGGACTCGAAGCACTGACGTCCTGCTTACTTGTCACCTCTTCTACCACATATCTATACTTTTCTTAGGATCCGCACTCTGTACAATTTGGTCTGTAACATCACGTTTCACATAAATTTGGCGTTTCTAAGCGTAGATCTTACATGATTTCGCGTTGAATTTAAGCTTAGATCCTATTCGATTTTTGTTCAATTTTTGCTGTAATTTTCTGTTTTTTCATCAATTCATTCCATTTTCTCTTGCACGCAACTGGTTTCTGATTTTTTGAAAAAATCGCAAAAACACCCCTTGTACCCCCCCCCCTGTAACCCCCCCCCCACTCAACTCACACCCCCGAGACGTACCTCCCACCCAACCCCTCGTACCTCCCCCCCCACACACACACACACGTGCATCCAACCGCCCCACCCCCTCACGTACCCCCACACGTACTCCAACCTACCCTCCCATATACACCACCCAATTCACACCCCCTCAAGACGTATCCCCCACCCCCACCTCAGCCCCTCGTACCCCCGTCATGCACGTATACCCCTAGACTGCGTCCACCCACTCCAGATGAACCCCCAGTTCTCCCCTCTCCCCCCAAGTACGCCCCCCACACAATAAATCAAACAAAATTATGTAGTGCCAACAATAAATTTTTCGCAAACCATGTAAGATCTACGCTATATTCAACGCAAAATATGTAAGATATACGCTAAATTCATCACAAAAAATGTAAGATTGGCGTTGAATGCGTTGAATTTATGAAAGATCTACGCTAAAATCAACGCAAATTGTGCAAGATCTACGCTAAATTCAACGCAAAATATGTAAGATCTACGCTATATTCAACGCAAAATATGTAAGATATACGCTAAATTCATCACAAAAAATGTAAGATTGGCGTTGAATGCGTTGAATTTATGAAAGATCTACGCTAAAATCAACGCAAATTGTGCAAGATCTACGCTAAATTCAACGCAAAACATGTAAGATCTACGCTAAATTCAACGCAAAATATGTAAAATCTACGATTAATTCAACGCAAAATATTTAAGATTGGCGTTGAATGCGTTGAACTTATGTAAGATCTACGCTAAAATCAACGCAAATTAAGCAAGATCTACGCTAAATTCAACGCAAAATATGTAAGATCTACGCTAAATTCGGCGCAAAATATGTATTATTGGCGTCGAACGCGTTGAATATATGTAGGATCTACGCTAAATTCAACGCAAAAAATGTAAGATCTACGCTAAATTCAACGCAAAAAATGTAAGATCTAAGCTAATTTCAATGCAAAAACTGTAAGATCTACACAAACTTCAACGCAAAATATGCAAGATCGACGCTAAATTCAACGCAAAATATGCAAGATCGACGCTAAATTCAACGCAAAATATGTAAGATCTACGCTAAAATCAAAGCAAAACATGAAAGACCTACGCTAATTTCAACGCAAAAAATGTAAGACTGGCGTTGAATGCGTTGAATTTTTGTATGATCTGCGCTCAAGCGTTGATCTTAAATAAATTCAACGCTTTCAACATAATTTTGCGTTTTTTAGCGTTGACACACCGGCCCGGGTGACAAAATAAGCTAATTCTAGAATAAACTAGCCATATTTCTCCAAGTGTTGTCATTTAGAAAACAAGGAGAATAAAAGAAATGTGAATAGGGACCAAATATGGGGACAAGAACACTTTAGCAAAACCAAAAAAACTTTTATGGCATTGAAAGTTGTCTAAAATTTTGCATCTGTTGTTTTCTTGTGCAAACCTAACAGAACGAGTAAGTTTGCAGTTTGAGCACAACCAAGAACGCTGGGCTTTGTTCTCAAATCAACACAGTTTACTTGGAACAACTCAATTAGGCATTTGTCTTCCAACAATTAACCGTTGCGTGGTTCCAAGCTTCTTGACAAAGTTGCTATAACTCTTGATCTATATAAATAGATCGCTCATTCTCAGGATCTTTGCTTTTAACGGAATTTTTAGCAGCTGGAATCGTTTTCTGAACAACTGAAGGCTCTAAGCACAAGTTTTGAACTCTGTGTGCTTACCCTTTGGCACAAAGCGTTCACTTCTGTTACTACAGTATTCATGTTGATGAGGTTTCAGGAGGTGGTTCATTAAATAAAGCCTCCAATAGCTGCACCTCTAGACCAACACATAACCTCATAAGTGAGCAACGACAAAACCCCTTTGTATTAAATATTTTCTCGTTAGAACATAACCTACTTGTTTGTTCATAAATAAAGACTAGACAGTCTGATGTACTGTTAAGTTGACAAGTATGGTACTATATAAATTTTTCCTATGGATCTTCTACTAGAAGGCCTAGAATAAATTCCTTAAGGCCATTAGAAGCCAGCAGAGCGGAAAATTTTTTCTCATTTTTTTTATTCCGAAGCGAACAATTGGCAAAGCTTTCAGAAAATCGAGTCTTGCTTAAGGCAAGGCCTATTTTAATCTTCTATGAAAAACGGCTAGTGGACAATTGGATTGTGTATGATAAGCAGTGACTCCGAGGTGGCAAAAAAATCAATAGTGCTGTTGTTTTCAATAAGTGAGCAGAGTTTCAATTTCAGCTTGAGTATGAATATTGTCGAATTAAGTCATTGGAAGACAGCTTACTTTGAGCTCTTCTTTTTTCATTAGGACCTTTTATCTGTCAACAAATATACTGCAGTAGAGTTGCGTGTATCAACAAAAAGTCACCGTTGCTGATCTTTCGCAATCAGATTTTTATCTGGAACATCTTTAACTGAGGGTCAAATTGAAAACGCAAAAAAGCAAGTTTTTCGGTTTTTTGATGAATTTGTTAACTACTTTGGCATAAAACTACAGTTGTTCAATTCCAAGCAATGCGGTACCTTTTAAATCAAGCTATAAAAATGAAACCACTCTTTTTTCCTGGCAACTTTTTTCCGTTTCACGTGAATCAGCACATCAAGACCTTCTTTTTTCCTGTTCAGGTACAATTGAAGGCTCACTATCAGTGGCCAAAGAATTTTTGAGGTGCCAGGACGGGTGTAGCTCTTGTTTTGAGATGCAGAGAAAATTACGTCTGCCACTTGGTCAAGGTGTACAAAAACTAAATAAATTTACATCTGAATGTAAAAGTTTTTAGACAAACACGATGTTATAATGATGTGAGGAAACAATGATATAGGTGTACATCCTCCAATCTGCTATCCAACGGAAACTCGTTATGATACCGCTGTAGCTTTATAGCTTTTCACACCATTTGGCCGAAGAAGGCGTTGAAATTGATGTTGTTAGCCTAATGTTTTAGGGTGATTTTATGAAGACAAAAAATTAGATCTGTAAACTAGTGACTATTTGAAAAAATGTCTTCTTAATGACCGAGTTAAGTCAAATCGTTTGTTGCACTCCGTCATTTAAAAGTCCCCAACTTACACATCAACGATCCATCTCACTTATATGAGCGGGAAACAAGATCCGTTCGAGTTCTCCTTCTCAACATAATCCGAAACAAATTTTTGCTCTAAGATTGAAAACAAAACTCAAACAGCAAAAGAATAAATCTTTTTACTCAAAGCGATAAATCAGTCAATAACTGCATCAAGTAAAGTCAAGGAGTTGCTCCAAAAATGGCAACGAAACTAAAATGGAACTTGAGGGCGAGTCATCTCTCGGATTTAATAAATTGATTTCAGATTGGAGAAATTTGTTGCCTATAATTTCTTTTAATGAAATAGTGAACTAAAAAAATTTTTATTTTGAGCTTTCGAGCTCTCTTACTTTTTTCTACATTTAGTTTGCTTAATTTTTTCAGAAATTTGATTTATTTTTGGCTTTGGGTGGTAAATTTTCAGAACAAATGTCAACTATTGAATACGCAAGAATAACTTATAATTTTTTACGACAATGAAATTGCTTTACCTTTTGACGAAAAGAACGTTTTAAGACAATGAATTTGCTTGGAGCCGTAGCTTCTTTGTCCATTACGAAGTTTTTGTCGTTTACGATGTGCTTTTGTCCTTGTAAATGCTTTACCGCAAAGACATAATGAATTTTCTTTTCTTTTTGCCCCCACCCCTAAATAGTGAGTGCATGTTTTTTGCAACCCCTGGCGCACGTGCCATATATTCACATATTGCTGTGTTGAACATTTTTGATTTCATACGAAGATCATATATGATTTCATAATTGATTTCTCAGTACAAATTTTTCATTTTTAAATCATTTTCTGAACACGTTTAAAATGGAAGTTCCTTTTTGCTGAGCTCCCAAAAAGTCAAATTTGATTGCATCTACAATTAAAGTATTTAAAATGTTTTTTGTCATTGACCTTTTTTTTGAATTCCAAAAATATTTATTCGACTACAACCAAAAACAAAAATTCTTGGCTTGTAATTTTTGGCAAAAAGTTTTTTGGCTTGTAATTTTTTTTTATTCCTCTATAATTTCGGGAAGTGTGCGTTATTCCTATTATAGGCCACCCTCATCCAGCTTAGTTGTCAGATAAGCTACAGCCCCCATTATTTATGTTTATACCACTTTTTAAAAAAGTTTTTGGTGTTGGGGCTATTATTTGAGAGTCTCGGAAATCTAATATGGGTTTGTAAGACTGCCAAAGTATCTTAAAATTCAAACCGGAACTGATAGGATAATACAATGAATCATATATTACCTGGTATGAAATCAGAGGAATTTTATGTACTAATGATGGATGGTTTATTAATGTGGTAGATAATATACTAATGATGCCTGCTTTATAACGTAGAATTTTTTTCTTTTTTTTTGGGGGGGGGGGGGGGTGGGGGCTGTTCACAGAAGAAAAAATCCAAGATCCGATTTGACTAACTGTGGTACAGCCTTGAATACTTGCGCTCACAGATGATTTCTTTTTTTTTGTCTGTTTAAAACTGTGCTGTTTGCTGCTCCTAGTTGTTTAAAATGACGAGGAGTACTTCCGTTTGAATTTCTGAGATGCCCGAACCCCAGCGGTGCACCACTGTAGAACCCCAGCACCGGACACCTGCTGAACTCCATGAAAAAGCTTCCTTTTCACTCAGCGCAGTCACGGCTCTGAAATTCCAGCAACCCGGACATTGTCCTCTGTTTTTCTTTGTATGTTACACCCCTCGTGTTGCTCTTCTGCTCCTTTTCCCACATCAAACCGCAGGTTTAGTCAACGTCTGCATCAACCTCGCCCCCAACTTGCATCTTACGTGAGTCATTCCAAATGTCAGAAAGAACTTAGAGAACTTCAACAAACCAATATATACTACCCAATGTTAACAGAGCTCAGAGAATCTTAGCAGATCAATTTAAGCTACCTAATGTTACAAAGAACCCAAAGAACGTCAACAGACTAGTTTAAACTACCAAATGGCAGAACTACCAGTTCAAACCAAATTTCATTAAATGAATGTACTGGTTTTGGATCTATTTTGCCTCCCAAAAGATGTAGAGGTTCACAACAACTTTTTTTGGCCTTCCTTTGGGACATGAAAAATTTTAAAATAGAAATGCGCTAAATAGCATAACATACTTCGTAAGGGTGGGGGGTCATAAAAACACTGGGGACCGAAACTGAAAAGATCCGAATTTTGGGGGCTCTGATTAATAGATCCCAATATTTTTTGCTTTTATCTGGTTGATTTTCTTTTAACTTCAAAATTAAAATATGTTCTAATCTCAATGGGACTGGCATTTCTGTTTAACTTGTTTTCGCTAATCCATTAACCGGTAAATTTTGACTGGGCGGGATATTTAAATAGGGAGCATCTTTTTTCTTTTTTTGAAAAAAGATTCTAGGTTTATTGCCTAGCTGTGCATTGTTGCTGATAGCCGAAATTTTGTGCTTTCATTGGTGCAAAAAGATTGATTTTTCAGCTTTCTGTTGAAATTGCTGTTACAATATAGTTAAATTTATCTGCCTTAACTATTTTGCTCTCTATCTCAGCGTTTTTAAAATTAAAAGAAAGCAAAAAAGACCTCCAATCTCAATAGAGCGTGCATTTCTACTTAGCTTGTTCTCGTTTGACTGGTAACTGGTAAGTCTTGACTGATTGGGTTTTTTTAAATTAAGAGCAGTTTTTCCATATTTGAAAACAAATATTCTAGGTCTTTTTGCACAGATGTGTGTTGTTGCCGATGCCCGAAATTGTGTGCTATTGAATCTTGGTTTTTCTTCGAAATTACCATTTTCATTCGTTATTTAAACTTAGTTTCCTTGTAATCAGTTAATGTTTTAGATCTTAGGTTAGCGGAAATTTTTTCCACTTTTTTTGCGGGACAGAAATAAATGGTTTATCAACTAATCCAACAGTCTGCAACTGTTTTATAATTAAAACCAAAGATTTACAATTTATTTATAATTTGAAGCAGAAATTGCAAAAAAAGTTACAAATAATTATATAATTGTTGCAGTGACGTGATAGCCGAGAGGTAAGGTGTGTGATTCTCACGCCATGTTTGAGAGTTTAATCCCCTGCCTCCGTAAAGCTCTCTGTGTAAGGATGAGCTCTTACCTAACTATAGCTTCACGTTGACCATAGCCTGACCAATGTTGGCTTCAAAAAGGTTACCACGTGAAAGTCTCAGACGCAAAAAAGTGGCCATGGTAACCAAAAAAGAGGATTCATGCTCACTAAATGAACAGTCTGAGATGTGGAGAACAACTGCAAAATGACAGCAGAGAAGAGACTACTGTTAATAGCATGCAGACTGAAAGCCTAAGGCTGCTCCGCTGCGATTACACAGAAAAACATTTGTTTATTTATTTATCTTTTTTTGCAAACGTTTATAAACTTTATTATAAATTTTTATACATTATCCATTACTTTTGGACTGGGAAGTATAAAAACATTATAATTTGCAACATCACTTTACCATGATTTGTTTTAAAATTCCTCTCATTAGCGCAATATTAAATAAAATTTTTAGTAGGGGCGCTGGTTCGTAATGTGAATTTTAATGCTGCATTAGGGTCCGTTTTAAGGTTCTTGAGTATCAAATATTGTCCATTTTATGTAGATAGGTGTGTACATTATGGTCCACTTATGTACATGCATATCAATTGGGAGAAAATTATATTCTTTGAAAAGTAACCTGCCTCAAAAGTAAAAGTAAATTTGTCTTGAGTTTGCAATTTTTGTCCATTTGATCTCATCTAACCCTCTCACACGCTAAATAAGGCAAGGTAATTTTACCTTAAAAACATCCTAACTCACTTTAATTGTTAAGGTAGATTTTCCTTTCCTTTACTCACTTTAACTAAACCTAAATTTACCTGAACTTGACCTGAAAAGTTAAGGCCTCACTACCTTAAAAAAACCTTAAATTTTACTCTAACTTGCCTTAAAATTACCTTAAATAATTACCTTGACATTACCTTAAAATTTCCCTTAACTTTGCCTTAACTAAACCTGAAATTTACCTTAAAATTAGGGTAAATTAGGGTAAACAATTAAGGTAAGTTAGGGTAAAGTTAGGGTAAATTTACCACCAGAGTTAGGGTAATTATTTCAAGTAATTTTAAGGGAAAGTAGGGTAAAATTAAGGTCCTTGTTAAGGTAGTGAGGCCTTAACTTTTCAAGTAGAGTTCAGGTAAAGTGGAGGTAAAAGCTGCTGGAGTTAACGCAAGTAAAGGTGAGTTCAGGTAGAGTACATCTAGGGCAATTTTACCTTAACCGGTTAAGGTATAAAAATTTAAGGTAAAATTATTATACTCTAGTTAAGGTAAAAATAAGGTAAACTTTACCTTAACTTTACTTTATCAACGGTTTACCTTAACTCCGTTAAGGTAAAAATACCTTAACTTTATTTAGTGTGAAGTAACTTGATTTGCCATAATAATTTATTAGCGTAGCAGAACTTTTTCAGCAGCTCCACTGTGTATTCTGTGTATCCTGGGCTTCTTTAGGAATCACTTTAAACGATGGCTGATGACACAATCATTATTCCTACGAACTATGAAATCGAAAATGGTTTCTCAATATCCAGACCAGCTTTTTAAATATTTATTCTAAATTTAGATAGACTTATTCTCTACTCTGTTATCTTTAAGCTATATTGTCTTGTATGAGGTAAGGGCAAGCCAGCTCTAATCGGACAAACTAGCGTCACGAACAAGGGTTTAGAGCGCAATCCTAAGCGAGGGAGTCTAGCAGTCAAGTTTCGCTAGTCTGATCAAGGACCCTACCAGTTTTTCTACCATTGCACCAATATATGAAAAATCATATCGCAAAAAAAAACGGAATGTTACATTCCTGATAATTCCTGGAATTTTCCTGTCAGCAAGATCACCAGGAACAACTCACCATCGTAAACTCTTAATTTAAAAAATAGTGGAAAATCATTTAAGGTTCCCTATATAACATTTAAAAAAATGCGTATTATGATCATACGATGATTAGTAAGCATCATATATGACTTAATCTTTTTGATTAAGAACAATGTATGCTTTTCTATAGTTGTCAAGGTTCATAAATCCTTTTTTCTGTTTAAGTTAATTTTTAAAATAATTGGTGTTTTAAGTTCAATGCCAATGGGACACTACAGAGCACTTTCAAGAAGCAATCTTCTTCAATGACACGATTTAACGAAAATTGCTGTTTCGTTATATAAAGTGAGGAAATTTGTCGTTGAATTTTTAGTTTTTTGATTTTATTAGATTTTATTAGCAGATACAGGTACAAAACTTTGATTCGCATAGAGTTGACAACTAAACTGCTCAGACTTATTGGTGTGCTTTGGATTGATCTATTGTAAACCAATTAAAATGTGTTTTTCTAATTTAATCTTTTTTCAAAAAACTCCACGCTTTATTGAGCTTTCTCTACTGCCTGGTTACATTACATAGACTATAAGGAAATTTTTGAAATTTTTCGTACATAAGTTCTCTATAAATGATTACTGGGTAAGGAGAATGTTAATTTAGTTAATTCCGAACAAAAATGCATTTTGACAATGTTCATTTTTCAGCAAAAACTGTTATGATCTTTTTATGTTTATTAAAAGTCACTTGATCTTAGTATGTTTGATACGCTTCCATAAAAGAATCTATCGCTGCATTTTATTAACAAGAACCTTATATGAGATAGACAAGATTGTTATGATTGTTTACATTGTTCAAACCGGGCGTAAAATAATGAAGTTAATTTAATCTAATTTCTTGTAGATACTAGAGCCACCCTGGGTCCTTTGAGGCCCTTTCCCATGAAAATCTATTTATTTGAACCGCGGTGTCTCAACTCGAAGATAATTTTGTGCCTAAATTTTGTTTTTTTTAAATCTGTTTTAAGCAGGTTTGTCTAACTGAACTGTTTTGGGTTTTTCTACCAGAAGAATCTCATGTTGTTCTTATTTTAACAAACTAATTGGCAACGGGCATTACTACACCCTAATTTGAGATGAAAGTTTTCCTGAAAACTTTTAAAACATGTATGACATAATGAGCAAACCTCTAACTTGAATTATCTTAATTGGTTCCTTCTTATTTCGGAGATTGTTTTCCAAAAATTTTCCTTTTTTTCCAATAAGGAGGAACAAAGATAAGTTCCTTGCAAAATATTTTGAAAAACCAGCTCTAAGCCAGACTCTGCAATTGAGGTGCCAATTATCTGCTTTTGACTTTCAGATAGTCTTTTTCCACTGTTTTTCCGCGGTAACAACAGCAATAGTATTTGCATAAAATGACTGCTAACTTGTTCCTCTTTCATACTTGAAAATTGAAATTTTTGTGGATCAAAAACCTTAGGCCTGTAATCTAACATTTTTTGAACTTGCCTTCTGTGATTGGTTGAGCACGCTATTTCTAGCTAATTAAAATTAGATCTCATCAATTGAAATGTGTTGTAACTCTAAATAAGATATTAAGAAAATGTTCTCAGCTTTTTAAAAACAAATTCTCATCCCACCGTTTGTTAATCTTTTTTCCTTCTCTGACAGTTAAGGCAATTTGGAAAGAAACATTAAAGGGGAAATGTTTCAACCCAAAATAATAAAAAACCCCATTCCAGTCCAACTGAAGTCTGTGACTTTTCCTGGAATATCTTTTGCGAAAATTTGAGAAACACTCGAGAATCTTAGCTGCAAAATTTTTTTCAGTTGATAGTTTCCTTCTAAAATAAAAATTCAATAATTTCTATCAAGTCAAAGCAAATTCTTGCGATGCATAAAAGAGCACCAAATTTAACATTTTAAGTAGAAATACAAAAATAGGATACTCAAAGGTTGATCGGAAAGAACATCCTAGATAACAACACAAAGAAAATAAAAAGTTACCATTTTTCTGCTGCAACTTTAACACTAGTCAACATGAAATGACTTCTAACATTTCCCTCTTTGGTGCTTGAAAGGCGAAAACCTTTTAGACGAAAAAGTTAGGCCTCTGATCAACAACTTGTTTAAACTTATGTTCCGTAATTGATTGAGCTCACTATTTTGAGCCCATGCAAATTAGTTCTCTTAAATTGAAGCTTTTTGAACTTTAAATTTGATGTAAAATGAGTCATTTCACTTACTTATTTCTATTTTAAACCTAAGTTTTCTCTTCTTTGACACTTTGACACAAGCGTTGCAAAAGTGGTGCTATTTTTCATTTTCGTTCCTGACCAAAAAATTAATCAAAAGTGTCCGCTAATACAGTAATTTCCAGGCCAGATATAGCTGTCAAGCCCGGATAACAAATACGTCTCGACTTGAAATCTTTATGAATATATATGGAAACGGTTATATCTGCCCAAAAATTACTGGATGATTAGATTGCTTCCTATAATTTTTCTCAATCAAATAACTGTCAAAAAACAGAGCAAACTACATGTTTTCACTATTTCAATCCAACTCCACTCATCTTCTGCTTTATTGTCCGATCAAATTCCATTCATTAACATTCTGTTTTTATTTCTCCACATGAAAATCAGTCACTACTCAATTTTTTTTTTCAAAACTTAGAAAGTTATTGAATCAGATTTTTGGATTGGGGGAGAAAACTTGCATCTCGTTCTCTCTCTCTCTCTCTCTCTCTCTCTCTCTCTCTCTCTCTTTCTCTCACTAGTTCTCTCTCTCTCTCTCGCTCTCTCTTTTTTTCCTCTCTCGCTCTGCAGTGAATATCCTAAAAGTTGGTTAGATTTCTAGTAATCATAGAAGATTTGATAAGGTGTAGATAATCACAAATAATAAATCTTTTTTTAAAAATTTCTTCCGTCGTTTTGGTTTGAAACGATAGATTTTAATCAACAAGAAAAAGTCTTATAAGAGTTCATAAGATCACAAAAGTTTTGATATTACCTATGGCCACTTCATAAATGTGATTTTCACTTGTTAAACTGGTACGCGATAGTTTGAATCTTAGCAAATTCTGTTAAAAAGATTTGTCATGTAAATTTTAAGATATTTTAAGTTAGCAACACCAGCATTGGCATACTTTTATAAAAATTTGTAATTCATCCTACTCCTGATTGTATTCTGGTCCCCACAGTAGGCGTATAAATAACTATACATATACAAATTGCCGATTCTCATTTTTTTGCTTTCGCATGGCAAATGTAGTGCATCATTATCACAAACAGTTGACATGAATTTTGAAAGTCCAAAATCATTATTCAATTGGATCATATTTGAACTCCAGAACTCATTCAGACACCATCTCCAGATCCTGAGAATCAAGTAAATAAGCTATTTAACGTTTGCGTAAACAATTGCCAGATAGCATTTTTAACTGTTTAATGTCTAAGTGGTGATTTTATATGCGTTCTATCCACCTGATCAGATTTTGCATTTTGGTATGGCTCTGCAATCACTTAAAAAATGTTAACAGACCAAGAAAGTGCTTCTGAAAATTTATTCAACGACATGATTGAGATATGGGCAAACGTTTTCCCAGAAAAAGTGCCGCACTGATGTCACTGTGACGTCACACTGATGTCACTCTGAAAGTATTAAACTGTTTTAATTCTTGCGTAAAAATACACTCCAAAAGAAGTGCTCCTCCTGAAATCAGCTCTGTGAGCCGTAAAAACTTTGAGTTTTGTTTTTTGACAGCACTTTATGTTGTCTCAACCACTGTAGCTTAACGACTACAAACACAGCTTTCATCAGATGTTCATTTGACTAACAATTAGGGATGATGGCGTCAGATAGTCTCTAAAAAAGGCTAGGCAAGTAAGCTATACAACAAACTTTAAAATATAATTGAAAGAGTCCACGACGAGCTTTGTGCGAGGCTATTTTTTGGCATTTTGAGAATTTTTAGCCCCTGAAAGCCAGCAGAAACTGCTACGCTAGCATCAAAATGTAGAAGCGGCCACGAGGCCTCCTGAAGTTGCTAAAGAAAACTTATGTGGGAGAACCTATCAAGTGAGAATTTGAGAAGCAATTTCAAAATTTCTAGAGGGGCTCATTGGTGTAGCCCGCAGAATTCAATGCCTACTCGCCTCTTTTTATTATTTTTATGATCAATTTCGTAGCTTCGGATGCAGATACGATCATTGGCACAAAACCAGTTACCATGCCAATAGAGGGCGAACGGGCGTCGAAGTGACGTGATGCTAACTCAATGAAGTTAAGTAAAAAATTTTAAAGTCCTATGTTTTAAAGGTGATTCCTGCATCAAAATAAACAGGCAAAGAGTTCACTCTTCAACATTCGAAAATTAATTTGAGCAGAGATCACATGGGACCTGACGTGGTCCGAACAGACCATCAGGAGATGCGAAAATGCTATCAGAGCATTTCAATGAAACAGCGAAATATCGCCAAATCAGCAACACAGACAAACAACCAACTTTCTCTTCAATAATTAAATTGTGCCCTCATCTCATTTGGAAATTTGGGAGATTAAAATCTATATTAGGCGAAACAGTTCACAAAATTCTTTTCTTTTTGCTCTGAAACAGGTAAACAAAAGGAAGAAACAGAGTGGTTAGAGTTTTGAAAAGCTGTATCTTTTCATTTTTCTTACTTTGAAAACATTTACAATCAAAATTTGATAACAGAGAAAATCCGGCAACAAAGTGCTGAGACGCATTGAAATCAAAGTTTTAGTTATGTTTGTGGAGAGCATTGAATTTTTAAAAATATTCAGGTTTTCTTCTCAAATTTTTTTTGTAAAATTTGGGAAAGAGCTGTTGATTTTTTATTGGTTTTTATTTGCATCAAAAAGCTGGGACTATCTGGGAAGTTGTTTTCTTGTAAGTGTCAGAGTAAATTACATTACTACTGGGATAAATGAAAATGATTGCGGGGAAGATTTGTTCGTTTGTGTCTTCCACACAAATACCGTGAACATGGATTTTTGTTACTCCAAGTGTGTATTTTTGATTTTTTTTGGGAAAAAATTATCTATCCTCGATCTTTTCATTTTCAGCTGTTCTTTGAGATTGTTTCTCTTGGAAAATCAAAATGGAAAAACTAAAAAAAAATTGGAAATTTTTTTCAGGGGGAAATATTTGTCAATAACCTACAATTGAGCGATTTAGCTAAAAATTGCAGAATGCGTTAAGCACTGCAATCAGGAAATAAATCCACTTCGAGAAAAATCATTAAGTTAAATCATTCTGCTGGAAATTTTGCGAAAAAATGCATTTTTTTACAGCGTACAGCAACTGATTGGATATCGCATTGTTGATATAAATCAATAGAAAAAGGTTTTCGGAAAATTCATTTTCAACTTTAAGGCAATTTCCAGGATAATTAAACGAAGTACATTTTTACGAAGCAGTATGTCTAATTTCACAGGTCAGTCGGGAGGCAACTCTCCGCTAACCTTGAGACATTTATACTGTGCCTAGTGGATGTGACTGTACGCTGAAACTGAAAAAACGTTATAATTCCTACTAAGTCTGAAGCAAATGCAATAAAACAGAAAACTACGCTTAAAAAATTTATGCAACGAAACTCATATATTGCAGAACATGAGTTGCTTTGTGCAAAGAAGATAAAACCTACTTTCATGCTGCCTTTTTTAAACAAAAAAATAAGTTGCTTAGAGCAAATTTTGATACTTTTCACTTATCTTGGAACCACAAATTTAACAAAATTGTTTCTAGTGCATACAGAAACATCGGTGAAAGGCTTCTCAGATACTAATAGATAAGCACCAATGATTTGCTCAGTAATTTTGTTATTTTTTGTGGTGCAAAAGGAGGAACATTAGTGCTTTGCTATCAACTGAAAATTTAATCTTTCAATAATCAAAATGTCAAGAAAACAAGGTCTTCTAATCCTAATTTCAAAATTTGAATACACAAATCCAGATGATCATTGTGTTACCATTGCTTACAAGTCGCCTTAAAATGATAATGTTTCTCTTGAGCAATTCATCCTAGGAAAGTAGTTTCTGGTAGGAAACAAACGTAGTCAAATCTTAAGCAGAGATTTCTTGATTGATAATTCAGAGAAACATAGCCGTACGGATATTTTCTTTAAAGCCTGAGTCACTAGAATTAAAAAGTAACTCTGAAAATTCTGAATACGCAATAGCCACTCCCAAAATAAACACAACTTTATGTATCATTTTTAAAACTTCAGCGGAGTATCAGTATTTCAGGTACCTAAATTCACTGACCATTGTCTTGATCTTTTAGATTTTCAACAAAATTTGAACATTGAGTTAGTAAAATAGAATTCAAGTACAGTGCAGCAACTTAACTGCAAGGCCTTGGGCAATTTAACTACACTGTTACTTGGTATAAACTACCACTTATCAATGGAACTTCAGTACGCAAAACGAGAGTATTTCACAAATACATGGGAAAAACCGAAAGGTCTAATTGCAATTATGATTGTACGAGTCATCGCTGAGATCACTAAAAACTTATATGAAAGAAACCAAAAATGCTGGGTCAGCGACAAAAAAATCTGGCTGTGGAAAAAGCAGCTATAGTGGTGAAAAATACTCAGACGTGAAAAACAATAGAAAGTATAGAACAAAATAATCGACAAAAACAATTAAACTAAGGATTTAGTGGGAAACCTAAAAAGAAAAACTATGAAAAATTATTTTGTCAGACAATGAATCAAAAGGAAAAAATTTTAACGCCGTCTGAAAAAAATGCAGAAGAGAAGTTGGAAAAACAGAGCAACAGAAACAATATGTTCAGAAAAACTCAATGAATTTTGTGTCCACTTGTGCCCTTTTTTCGGAAGCAAACTCCTGGAAACTTTTAATACAGAAAAACTGTCCCATCGATTTCTAACATTTTTTTCACTCAGGGAAAATGAAACAAAACATGTCTACTCTGAAATCATGGTAAGAGCAGGGGTTGTCAGAAAAAACAAGTTTAAAACACTTAGGTATTAAAACTTATAACAATTTCTCATTCCGTAATCATGTAATTTGTGTTCGGCAAAAGTGTAATAACTTTTTTTTTGTATCTTTCACACTCGAAATACTCAAGAGATCGTTTCACTGAAAGAAATACAAACAAAATGTGCTGCCACAATATAAAAAGTGAACTCTTATTTAGTGAATAGCAAACAGGCCGACTTTTTTAAAATACAACATCAGCGATAATTCGTATTGAGAGTAATTTTTGGGTCTGCTAAACAAAAAAGTTGGATATTGTAAATAGGAAAACAAAATTGCTTTCTTTTTTGACTACAAATTTTGGAGCTTCTGAACCCAGTATGTAAAAATGTGAGAAAAGAAAAGAGCAAAAAACAAACACCTTCCTAACGAAAAGAGAAATAGAGAGATCCCTCGATAACGGGAGGCAAATAAAAACTTTATCTTTCGAGCAAAAACTGACAAAAACTTGAAAAAAGATCATATGCACCCAAGTTCGTGCTTTATAATTCTCAGAAAAAATTTGACATTAGCAGAATTAAAAATATAAGGGATTGTGAGAAAAATCTTCGGAACAAAATGCTACGTTCTTTTCTCGATATTTTTGATATTGTTTCCGCTTTTCTTTGAAAAATTATTCTGTTAAAATTTTTAAAAAATAAACAAAAAAAATCATGTTTTTAATATTAACTTGCTCTCTTTTTTCCAATTTTTCAAAATTTCTTCACATTGTTTTTTGGCGACCAACTGTATAAGTATAATAGATTTGGATTTCGAGATAAAACATTTCCTTATTTTTTTGAAATGATATTGTCTATTCTTTTTTATGTAAACAATTTGATCAAAAATTACTTGAAGCTCGTATAGAAGTACAATGAATGAATATTAAACAACTCCCAAACGGTGCTCAAATAGACAAATTGCCTCCTGGCATCCGTTCGGTACCGCGCTCAAAACGAATAAAAAATTTTGAACTTTAGTTAATTTAAGATTCAGTTTAAAAAATAAATTAATAATATCTTTATTACTAATTTTCACCGTTAAAAGTCATTTGTTTTCACCAATAAGACATTTACAATAGAAACACTTGCCAAAATAATTCAAATCAATAATTCATCAGTAAAAAATATATTTACCTCCAAGACTTGCTTTACTCATTAGTTGTACGCTTGGCAAGAGCTGCGCTAAACAATCATTTGTTAACCAATCAATTTATATGCTCAGATGCAGGATTCAGAGATACAGACTTCAATTGTTTTATCCGATCAATGTATATACTACAGGCTTTAACTAAAAAGATTTTTTAATTTGTGTTTTGAAAAAATCTTGTCGGCAGCTAAAATTTGTTCCTTTCTTCCAATAAAATCATATACTAGTTAGCAACAATTCTCTCTGTGATTATTTTGAAGCCAGTCAAGTTTGACAAGGCCGTTTTTATAGGCTCAAGATTAACTATATTTTTCAAAGCTGATTCAGTCACGGAATTCAAGTAATAATTAAGCAAAATCTGCAGGACAATTTCCCAAATTACGCAATTGCTAACTAATATTGAAAGGGTCACCAGAAACTTAAAGAGTGCATTTAAAGATAGCAATTCAATGTGCGAAATCAGCTTTATAATGGAAAGTTGATACAACTCTATTTGTCTCAAATCTAATTTGGATCAATCCTTGTTTTTTCTCAGTTGAGCTAATTTAACATGGCATTGTGACAATTCTAGACAATCCACTTTACTCATATATTTTTTATTATTTCGTTTTATAATGCTTTGAGAAATAATATTTTTTCTAAAACGATCCAATCTTGTTTTCTCAAATGACAATGTTGAGAAAACTTTTCTTATTTTGAAGCCTCTCTAGAAATTTTTAATTTTATGATTACAAATGTGGGGCTAAATGAATTGCAAAAAATAAGAGTTGAACGGGACGGTATTACTCAATTCAGCTTTCCTGATCCAACGTCAGTTTCATTACTCAATTCAATTTCCAAAGTTTTCTGATCTTCTGACATTTTTTTTCAACTTTGTGCATGAGGCAAATTTTGAAGAACTGAACTTTAAAATTTATTACAAGCAAATTCTTCTTCTGCCATTGTTTCCTTTAAGTTGATTCGGTAGATTTACCTAGGTATTTTCTGAGAGTCTGGATGGCTAATTTGAGCTAAGAGCTCCTTGTCTACTTAGCCGGGGGTGTAATTGGAGAAAGTCGAAAAATGAGGTATGATCGAACGGTTGTTTTCAAAATCTTCACGCACTTAATGAAAAAAGACTTCTCATAGTTCAAAAACTTCAATATGAAGTTGATGAAACTAACTTTTAATTGCACGTCCCTTGTTTTGACCTTCTCTCTCTATCTCTCTCACTCTCTCTCTCTCTCTCTCTCTCTCTCTTTCTCTCTCTCTCTCTATCTCTTCTCGCTCTCTCTTTCTATCTCTGGCTCTCCTCTCTCTCTCTCTCTCTCGCACTCTTCACTTTTCAATCCAACTTCAATATGTTTTCAATATGTTTTCACTTTTTCAATCCAACTTCAGTCATCTTCTGCTTTATTGTCCGATCAAATTCCATTAACTTTCTGTTTTTATTTCTTCACATAAAAATCAGTCATTACGCAATTTTTTTTTTCAAAATTTAGAAAGTTATTGAATCAGATTTTTGGATTGGGGGAGAACACTTGCATCTCTTTCTCTCTCTCTCTCTCTCACTCACTAGTTCTCTCTCTCTCTCTCTCTCTCTTTCTCTCTCTCAAACTACTTTTTCAAACCAAATTTTCTTTACAAATTGTTTTAAGTAGTCTGATTTGTCGAGCAGATATTTTTCATAGATGTCCAAACAATAACTTCAATTTGAACAATCGATAATTAAAGCAAAAGTTCCAGGAAAATTAGCATCGTAGCGAAGCCTTGTATTACCGATATTGAAACAAATTGGTTAAAAACATTATGAATACCCTCGAAACAATTGATCTTTAATGCAAAGTTTTGTGCATTTTTTTCAAGTCAATGTGCTCAGATGACATTCGATCGGACCTAACTGCCTTTCTGATCAAACTTTCCCATGCGGAAAACATTAGGCTTCTCAGGAACATTTAGTTTCAGTAGTGTCCCCCTAAATTATATTTTGTACGTAACAATACAGATTGTGATTTTGCAGTGCAAAAATTTGCTCTAATTTTAGATTGTGATTTTCGCCAGGAATCAGCGAATTTTTTGCAGTCTTTAGTGTTAGGCTAGTTTAACGGCCTTTTGTAATCTGTTGTCGTCTTTGTCTAGATGAAGCTCGCGAAACTTGAATGTTAGGCAGACAAGTAGAAAGGGAGTCATTGGAGACGTCAGAACCTGTATTTTCCGTTGAAGTGCATTTTAGTTTGAATGTAGCTTCTGTTCATGTAGAATTTGTTGTTTTCGTTTTGCTTGGTCAATTTGGTGGTGTTGTTATGTTTTGATCATTGGTTGTCGTTTAGGCTGTTTGGATGCTGAATTTTGGCGCTGGTTTGCCTCTCATTAGTGGCTTAGTAGGACGTCTGACTTGAAATGCGAGTTTTATGTTCAAATGTATCCCAGACGGGCAACTCAAATCGTCTTTGAGTTTTTTCGTTTGATTATTTCTCAGCCTTGTATCTTGTTGGGGGCATCTTTTGAATAAGATTCTTTAATTGTTTAATGGTTTTGATTCTGGCTGTTACTTTTCGGCGTTTTGCGCGTTCGGCTAGATCACTACCTTTTTGATTTGGTACCGAATTTGGGCAAATCGGAGTTGCGTATAACCATTTCAATTTTTCCAGTTTCCTTATTGACGAATGTGAAGTTATGGGTGTTAGTAGGAATTGACACCTGAAGAGCCGTGAGCGAGGACCTCGTAATGTAGATCGAGATTCTTTTTTGATCTTTTGTATTGCGATTTCTTTTTGGCCAAATTAAGAGCCAATGATGCCTCAGTTCTGACAAGTGGAATTCCTAAATCTGAATTCTTTCTCCTTTCAAAATATCTGGTTTCCCACTGTGGCCCATCTTTCTATCTTTGGAGAACTTCATGCGTGGCTCGTACCCTGTTCTGTTCCTCTTCTGTATTTCAATTGTGGTTTTCGACCCATTTGTCTTCTGCGATCAATTGGTCGCACCTAATTGTTTCTAGAGAACTCCATTTAGAGTCTTCCATAGAGTCTTCTATTTTTACACAAGTGTTGCACTTTGCCGGTTTTTGAAACTATGTCTCTATTCTAATAGAGTCAGCATTTACTGGCAGTTCAGTCGTTCCCTAGCTGCCAGGGTGGTTGCTTTGTATTTCTTCTGAAAAAGCGCCTCTGACGGAATTGGCAATTGCAATTTTATCATCTACACACAAGCATCCATTTCGCATGTCGAGGTCTTTCCAAAACCATTGTTTATATGGGGAATTTTTCTTACACCTGACCTCGTTTTCATTTATTACGCTCTCACGGATCTCCTTTAAAACCGCTTCTTAAGAAGTGAGGCTCACCAGTATGGTAGAGCTGAACTTTCTAGAAAGTCCGAAGTATTTCTGAGGGCTGAGTAGAGGGTCTGGCTTTATCTTGAAAACTTCTTTTTGAGGGAAACTTTTGCTCGATGTTCCGAAGTGTTTTGTCATCTAAGTTGGATATGGCTAATACAGCTGGAAACCTTCTTGCAACAGATTTAATTTAAGAAGTGATAGCAGGCGACTGATTTGAATGGTTTGTTCGAAAAAAGCGAGTAATTGCTTTGGTGGCATTGGAAATGTAGAAATGCGTCTGGTATGTTTAGAACTCAGCGCCTCGGTTGCGATATTTACACAATCGTTATTTAAGTAGTCTTTTTGCTCCCCAAAGACACTGCATTCCGTTTCCTGTCCAATGTAATCATTGTACAATTTTGTTGTGCTGTTGCAAAGTCACGGTTCTAGGAAAGTAGAGTTTAGCGCCAGCTGTATTTGATTGTAGTTTAGATACTACGAACAGCTAATCATTTTTGTTTTTCTTAATAGCTTGTTGTGGTTCGCGAGAAATGTAATAATTTGTAAAACGAAATAGGAGTAGTCGATCAATCCTTCTTATCAACCGACCCTTATCAGATTTATTTGGACAAGGCTCACGCATGATTAAAAAATGCTCTGTGATCTAGGATTACTTCGAATGGTTTTCCAAAAAAGTAATTAAAGAATTGGACGGACCAAACAACTGTCATTGATTCTAGTTGGTGTACGGTATATCACTCCTCAACTGAATGGCGAAAGCGCGGCGCAAAAGCAATTGTTTGCAATCTATCGAAAGTTAACTGTTTAACAGCTGCTCCAAAGCATTCTTAAAAAGCGTCTCACTGTACTCTTGTTACCAAATAAAAATTAAAGTGTTCACTTTCTGTTGCATCCGAAAGTTTTGTTTTACTGCATTGAATTGATCTTCATCATCTTCAGTCCAAAAAGTTTAGTCGTCTTTTTATGGAGTGGTCTAGGGGAAAATAAAGTCGTCAAAGATTCAGAATGAGTTTGCTTAGATGTTGAACCGTGCTGTTGGTGCCTTCAATGTTTGAATGACAACTGCTTTATTTGTTAGTGGCATGAATTGAGTCTGAGTAAGTTTTTGTCCTAATCATTGCATTATGAATTTAGCACTTGCTAAGAGTCATTCTTAGATTTTCGTCGTCCAATTATTTTTTGGAACTTTTCACTATCTCATTTTGGTTATCGTAATTTTCCTTGCTTAGTATTAGTTTTTCTTCTAAAAAAGAGTGAGTTTTGAAAGCCGTAGTGAGATTTTTAATATTTAATAGTTTGTAGTGAAAGTTTTGAAGTGTTAGTGTATGGGCAATTGCTTTTTGAAACTCGGCTGGCATATCTTTTAATTCATGAAAACACGTTTTAAAGCTATAGGAGCCTGTCGTATTTCCTCTAAAAGTATTGAACCTAAAATAGCCGGCCGTATCAGGTTGTAAACTTACTTGGCTGTAGGCGTAGTGCTAATTGATGTACAAAAAGTAGGCTGTATAAATTGACGCACTTGCACTAAGTTGTTGCGAAATGCTTTGAAATAACTTCAAAGTTTGGGGTCTGATAATTGTATTAATGATTTCGATTAGGTAATTTCTTAAGTCGGGGGCTAGTTTAGTTGCATGGACTTCTGTGGCCATAATAACAACGGGTGAAAATAATTTTTGACCGAAACAGTTTGCGAGTTTTCAATATGTCCTTCATGAAGTAACTCTTTGAGTCCGTCTTTCACGTTTTTTTGAAGGTGAACGGAATTTTTTACTTTTTGATGTTTTGCAGTTTAATCCCTATGAAATTTCGACGTAACTACATGATTTTTCGATTTGTCGATTTGTTTTGTTGGTGCTGAATTTCGTTAGCTATTTCATTTTTGATAGGACACTGATTTGCGATGATATTGACTTTTTCTTTTTGTAAAGGTTCTTGTGTTATTCGGGTCCCCAGATCACCAAATAATTTGCGTTCGATTATTGGTGTTACCTTCCAGAACAACAATGAATTGTTTTTGGCTACCCATTTTATTGAACTGGAGGTTTCAGTCTCCTTCATGACTCCACTTTTTCATTTGAAAATTTCCTTTATTCGTTAACTTTCTGTTCCGACCATTTTCCGTTTTGGCAATTGAATTTAATACTTTAGCAAGTGATATATATTCAATTTTGAGCATGTACTGAGGGGTCACGGACAAAAGAGTTTTCTGTGCTGCCTATTTGTACAGTTCAAAATTGGAGAACAAGAACATATCGATGGCTTGAAGCTACCTTTGCTACAAAATTATCATCAGAAGAACCGTAATTCGAGTCAATTTTTTCATTGCAAAATTTGAAGTTATGGGCTGTGTAACGACTTCAGCGGAATTTTCAATATTACTGAGCCGATTTGTTGATGTGGTGTTGTGTGTGGAGCTCTTCCTACATACCTTGGCGATATGATTTCGACGACCACAAAAACTGCTTTTCTTACCAACAGCGGGGCATGATTGACAATGATTTGCGTTTCAAATCCGACCACAATTACTACATTTGTTGTTTTTATGGATGTTAACGCTTGCTGAGTTCGCCTGATATATTTGTTGTCGGTTTAGATGTCTCATTTCCATAATGATTGTTATATTTAATGCTCGCTTTGGATCTACCGTATCACGAAATAGTTCGCTCTTAAAATCTATTTGTAAAAAAATTATTGTAAGTTATTGCATCTTCTCCTGTGTCGAAGACACAGTGTTCTGCTAAATCTTTGACAATGGTGTGGAATTGTTCAACTGACCCTCCATTTTTTTGTTTTCTTGAAACTAGGATATATGGGACAAGGATATATTTAGCGGACGAATAAAAGCGCTTTCCAACCTTGCTCAGAATTTTTTTGGGGAAAATCATAGATATCCTCATGGGGATGTTTTTGTATAAGTGTGCGTCTACCTTCGTTGTCAATAGTGAGGTACAGGAGCGAGACGCATTTTTGATTACAGAGATTCCATGGGCTTTCACCACACAGTTTTCCCGTTTCTATTATTCATTGCTCTTTCAAATCCCATTGAACGGGAGCGAAATAGGCGCAAAAGAAATTATATACAGGAACGAAACGCATTCTTGATCATAGAAATTTTTTGTGCACTCACCACACAGTATTCTGGTTTCAATTATTTGTTAGCATTTCAAATCCCACTCAATTTTTGTTTGACTGTTTTGGAATTGACGTTCTTCTCTGTTGTTCGGTCGGATTTTCACTTGGGTCTTCGAATAATGGCTATGCCGGAAAAACACATTTGATGATTTTCCGCTAAATGTGTACCCACAACAACGTTTTCTCTAGCTAGAATCACAAGTTTCAAATTGTATTCTCAGTTTTTTCTCCATATATTTGGTTGTTCTCATTTCTGATTTGATCAAGAGGGGCGTCTTGCGAGAAACGGCTGAAACTTGATTTGCGGGATCCACGGCTGAGCAGTACAGATCATGGCTTTGCGAACCAAACAGGCTCTATTTTTCGATTGTGAATCGCGTCACGAATCAATGAATAGTTTTAAAATAATTTGGATTAATTATTTGAGTGAAATTAGACCTCTGTTTTAGGTCGCCAAAACAAGCTCTTATCAAAAGATGATTTGGCAGAGCAAATGAGTACTTTAATTTTCTGTTGATGGGACTATGTTTTGGTTATTTTTATTATAGTTATGTTTCACAGAGAACAGCACAAAATTGAAAGAAAGATGACAAATTGAGAAAGACAAATTGAGAAAGAAAAGAAAAAGTTTTAAAACTGATCATATCACATGACAACTGAACAAAGTGAAAAACAAATTTACCGATGGAAGGAACCAACAAGACAGAAACTTAGGATCAAAAACTTGGGATAACAAATATGTTAATTTAGCTGAACAATAAACTTGAAAGGCAAATATAAATTTTGTTACAGTGATCAAAATTTAAAAATGGGAATGGAACTAAACTAAGGAGATGGTACTAATTTGTGTACCATATGCCCCTTGTCGAAGCCTCAGCTTACAAAAAAACCGGCTCTGAATCGCCTATTTAAAAAAACTGAGCGCGATTTCTTTTAAATGTTGAAACGAATTGGCCTCGACCTGTTTCCTTCGATAAAATGTATTATTCCCACCTAATGCAGTTTTATGAAAAATAGTCGGCTTGACTTATGTATTGAACTATCTCTTTGTGTGAAAAGAATTTGACTCAATTTTAACCAGGGTCTTAAGCCAAGTAATTAATATCAACGTTTGTCCGCTCCATGATCTCATTAAGTCTTTTAAGTAGAGGCTTCAACTGGGGGTATTTGTAGTATAAAGTGCCCAGTTGTGTGCCCGAATGAGATATTATCAGATCAGAGGTCGCTGCAGTGTCAGAGTACTTTTTTTTTAAAACAGACACAGGGCAAAAATGAAAGCTCATAGAAATTTTTTTAACATTCATAAAATATAAAAAATTTTTACAATATTAAAATAAGGTATAAAACAAATTGTTTAAATCCTTATCCCAAGGACACGAAAAACTATTCTAAGCGAAACAAAAAAAAACATAAAACAAAAAATTTGTTAGAAAATGATTTTTGAGTGGTAAAGCTATAAAATGCGGGTGAAAAAAACCTGAACATTTTCTGTCGTAAATATTAGCTGGATGTTGATCGCGCTTCCTAATAGTTGGTGTACTTCTCATGGCTTATTCTGAAGGTCCATACATAGACTCTATAGATTTCGGATTCAATCATCAAACGGGCAACCCTGGGGTAAGTTAATCACATCATTAACTACATATTCACTCTAAAAAATGTAGGTAATTTTACCTGAACAGTGTGCAGGTAAGGCCTTGTGAGGGTAAAATTTGCCTGCACGATTTTCCTCAAAATTTCAGACACGAAAAACGTTTTCATGGAGCGTCTAAATGATTTTTCCCAGACTAGAAATAAATTATCAGTATTAGGTTTTAATTTTTCATTATCGAATAACTATCATAACATAAAAAGAAATTATAATGATTTTAAGACATTCATTGATTAATTTGGAGGTTTGAAAACTAAAGAAACCATAAGCACGCTAAAATCAGATATCAGTCGAAAACAATATTGATGGGAACATATCACGATCTCTAAATGGATGGTCAGTGGTTGCCATTGGTAATTTAGCTGAGTGTAATTTACTTCATTTTGTTTTTCGCGGTAACTCGGTTGAAATTGTTTTATCACAAAAAAGGGTGGTAATTTGACTCAATTTTTGAGGAAGTTTATCTGCACGTTTTTAAGAGTGCTGCAATGACACAAACTGAAAAATTGACTTGGAGTTTACATATTTGCACACTCACACACACACACACACACACACACGCACACTCACACACACACACAAACACACACACACAAACACACACACACACTCACACACGCAAACACACACA
>NW_027451739.1:0-21953 GCF_964194025.1 Convolutriloba macropyga
GTCCTATTACTGATCACATCGTAGTTTCTAACATTGATTTGGTTTTGAAACTTGATTTTTCGAATTTAACAGCCATTGATTATTTTTGGCTTCCGTTTGCGATTCTCAGGCAAACTAATTACCAGGCATTTTTTGTGTTTTATTGTTGCACAGGGGTTGTAGTCTAAGTTCTTCTGTGGACAATTATTAGGTTTTTATAGTTTTCACTCTATGTGTTCTCAATAAAATTGCAATATTTTGTGATTTCTGCCCGTTCTCTATTCGTTATGTTTTGTTACTTGGCCGCAAAAGTGTCCCATTGAATGTCTAACAAATTCGTGAAAAACAAACACAATGAATGTTTTCAGTTATTAAGCTCTGTTTTTGATTACGCTGAAACTGTTTTTTTGTAAAAATTTAAACCTTTGATGGCTCTGACTATAGCTGTTTTTTTTGTCGTCTATATCACAGTCTCAAAAACTACAGGTTTCATTGATTTCTGTAGTGGTGTGAACAAAATATTATTTAATTGAGTTCATTGCTAACAGTTTTTATGATTCTGTCACCAGTTGGTTTTCAAAAAATAAGGAAAATTTGACTTCTTTTTGATTTCTGTTTTTTTTTGTTAATATTTTTCTTGACATTGCTGTTGTTTTGTCTTTCGGTTAACCTGATTAAAAATTTTTTATATAAAAAAGAACATATGTGAAATCAAACTTTACTTTCAAAGAAACCTTTTGGTATATGTACAACTGAAACCAATGGATTTTGACATTCATGGAATTTTGGAGATTTTTTTACTTTTTATTGCATTTGTTTTCAGATAATGTTTTCAAAAATTACGCAAATTTGGATATAGCTATGTTTTAAACTTCTGCTGAGTGATAATTTTAAAACTGTTTCAAAAACATTATTAAGCATTATCAGACTGCAAAGTGTTGGCCCCCATTAATGTTTCCGTCGACTTTTTTATCTAACCTCATTAACATTCTAAAACACTAGTGCTTTCTAAAACACAATTCTAGTGCTTTCTAAAACACATCTGATTGGTTGTTTTTTTAAATTTTTTGTTCTTCGAACTTTGATTTCTAATTAAAATAAATAGATTTTTTCCTAATAAATACTGGTATTTGTTGATTTGTCTCTTATTGTCTCTCATTCTGAAAGAAACAAATTTAGCCAGACTTCTTACAAATCCTTGCTCAAACCAAACTGTTTTAGTTTATTTACAAAAAATGTTTATTATTGAATTCTATTTTAATTTTTCTGAATCATACCTTCACATTGATTTTTTTGCATTGGTTATAGTATCGCCGCATTCTCGTTCAAAGTTCTTGTCAATTATCGTTTTCTGTTTTCTCATCGTCAAATAGGCAGTAGTTGACGTTTTCAAGATATCAATTTGTGTTTTTAACCTTAAAGTCATTATTGTTAAAAACCTTTTGGTTTTGTTCAAGCTTCTTTTATTATCCCTAATTCACTGGTCTCTTTTTAGTTCACTTATGGGGATGATTTCTGTTCTGAAGATTGTGGCAGAACAACAGACCTGCTTAACCGTGATTTCTTTTTTTCGTCAATTGTTTTTTGTTGTGTTTTCCCAATGACGTTTATATGATTTGATAACCAATTAGTTAGACCAATTATTGAAAAATTACATCGGAAAAATTGACTACTTTCTCTCATTGCCTGTCTCTAATTATTTATTTTGCACAAATTTTTAAACCTATCCTTATTTTCTTCTCTCAGTTTATATTCAAACGTGAGAGCGTCCGTCATTTTATTGACTTTTACAAACACTCACAACACTAGAGTTTGAGTTCTGATTGAAATGAAATAAGGTCACCCAGTGCCAAAAAAGAACAGTAAAGTCAGTTAAGATTCATTGAAAATTAAGATTTGATCCGAGAATTGGATAGAAGTTGATTTCTGTATCTCTGTATTTTTGTTTGGTAAATAAATTATTTACCTAATAAACTTGTTTTTTCTGCTTTATAAAAATTGACTTAGGGTTGACCTCGTTCTTTTCGTTCCAACATTTCGTCCAGCATTTGTTCTAGTCATATAATGAATATTGATCTCACTGATAATGACCCCTTTCTTGTTTACACGTCTGTTGTTTTAGGAATTTATCAAAAACTAAGTAACAAAATTTTAACTAATTTTTTCAAAGGTTGTCTATCTCTGTTTCAATTGATGGACAATTCAAAAATGTGTCAATAGCTCTTTTTTTTATATAAGGAGCCTATCAATGGCCGTACGTGTCAGGTTCCAGTAAACAAAATTTGCATACTTTGTACTTAACGTGCAAAATTAAGCACAAAGAAGCTTAGAAGAGTTCCGTAGATTTTGGAGTTTTTTCATTTTTTCTCCAACAGAATTGTTTTTGCATGCAAAACTTTAAAGAATAATTTGTTTTTTAATCTGGCAATTTCAATTTCTTGAAGCTAAGAAGTTTAGGTTTGTTTCTGCAGCTTGTTTAGCCAAAAATTAACCTTATGTAGTCAACGGATACCTATTAAAAGGATCATTTGGGCGATTATCCTTTACGTTTGGGCCCATAAATTTTTCATGTTTTAAACAATTCCCAACATTTACCTCTTTCTTTCATTTCGTGACCCCCTGATGGCTTCAATGAAAATGAGCTTGGAAGAATATATCTTTGGATTCGTTTTACATATTCAGACATTTGCTGCAATACTATTCTCAATATGCTTTGTGAAATAAGTCAATTCCGCAAAACTGCCAGAAAAATACAATTGTGAACATAGATAGCGTCTTTGTGTTTGGAACACGGGTTGGAAAAGAATAAAAGCATTCCATTAAACTTTAGGATTCAATTTTCTATGATAAAAGAGAAATTTTGCTAAAATTTAAAAACAGAATCAGTGAACTATTTGTTCCTAAAACTGGTAATGATTTCTGTTTGCGGACCACAATAAGTATGACTAATTATTACTAAAATTTTTTGTTTCGATGCAAATTTATCGTTTGTGTTTGGGCCCATATTCGATCATTATTTCGAGTATGAGGCATATTTTTTTCCAAACAGACAAATAAATTGTTTTCATAACCATTGGGTTAAAACGCAGAAGTCAGGTATTTCAGATGTAATCAATTTCTTCGGTACAATCTTTTGAATTAAAATCAGGGATTCCGTGTTCTGCTAAAAATAAAGGTGATTCCTCAAGTAGCCAAATTAGTGAACACTACATTGATTTTCCTGAAACACGCCTTAATATTAAAATTTGTCAATTGCATTGGTGTTACTGTCGTTGCATCCGCGTTTAGGGGAGTTTTGAATTGATGTTTTTTTAATTTTTAACATTATAAATAGTTAGTAGCTGATGTTTCCAATATAAGATTTTGACCTTTATTTTAACCATGACGTCCTTAATTTTGAAAACGTTTTTTGTATCGGTCCAATTTTGCTTAGTTAACCTATTCTATTTGTTCAATTTACCGAAAAAACAAATACAAAGTCATTGTTTTTTGAAGAATTTTTCTGTTCTGAATATTGTGGCACAACAAATTTTTCGAAACTTGAGCTTTTTCCAGTTTTTTTCTGTTTTTTTCAATCTTCATTAGTATTGTTCCAATCTCTCATAATTATCTATTCTATTTTTCCAGTTTACCGAAAAAACAAATTCAAAGTCAGTGTTTTTCGCAGATGATTTCTGTTCTGAAGATTGTGGCGCAACAAATTTTTGTCGAAACGCGAGTTTTTTCCAGCTTTTTTCTGTCTGTTTTCAGTGAAGGTTATGTGATTTGATAACCAATTTCGTAGACCAATAAGTTCTATAAGAAACTTGATTTTTTTACTCATTACTTATCTGTTTATTACTTATATTGCTAAAATTCTGTTTAATTTAAATCTAATTTTCCTGTCATAAGTTTCTAGTTCATATTTCAAGGTGAGAGTGTATGTCATTTTAATGATTCATGTACATACTTACAAATCTAATTTGTATTTATGAATTTTGATTGAAATTATATAAGGCCATGCAACCTTGAAAACAATGAATTGTCAATAAAGAGTCATTACATTTTAATAATTAAATTGAAAACCGGAGAGAAATTGATTTCTGTATCGGAATTTTGTTGTTGGGTAAAGTAAATTTACCTAATAAACTTGTTTCTTTCTTGATAAAATTGCTTGAGAGTTGACCGAGTCTAATGATTTTTGATCTAGCTGATATTGACCCCGTTTGGTTTACACGTCTGTTGTCTTAAGAATCTCTCAAAAGTCAAATTGGTACACAATTAAGTCAGGAACGTGGATGGACAAATTTTGAACCTTTTAAGTCATTGCATATTAGTGAGCCTCTTTTTGTGTTTAAGGAGCACTTCAGTGTCTGTCTGTCTCAGATTCCAGCAAAGAATTTTTTTGCATACTTTGTTTTTCACGTAAAAAAATTCGAGAAAATTAGCTAAGAGGAAAACAGTAAAATAAATTTTCAGTTTTTCCTCCTGCAAAATTATCTACTTATGCAAAAAATTGAAAAAAAAAATTTTTAATTTCACCATTAAAATTTAAAAAATTAGGTTGTCTTGGCGGCAAGTTTAGCTAAAAATCATTCTGATTTCGTCATCTGTTGTTCAATAGAAGGTTTGTTTGTCGTTTATCATTTACATTTGGGCCCATAGTTATTGATATTGAACTTTTTGATAAACCCAGAAAAATTGCCTATATATTTCATTTCATGAAAGCCCATATAACTCCAATGAACATTGAATTTTGAAGAATATATCCTTAGATTTATCATAAAACCCTAAATTCACGCGATACCGTTCTCAATATTCTTTTTAAAATATATCAATATCCCAATTACGACAAAAGCTAGGACTGTAAACATAGTTGCGTTTTGGGGTTTGGAACACAGGCTGAAAAACATAAAAGCTTTCTAATTACTTCAGCAAATCGTTCTGGTTCGATTTTAACATGGTGAAAGAACAATATTATCAGAATTTTTAAAATAGAATAAGAGACGTTGAATGATACGGCATAACAACTAATAACTGCTTCAAAAAATCTCCAAACTTTTTTTGTCTTTTCTAGGCATTTTTTGGTTCTTAAATTAGTAATTATTTCTGTTCGAAGAATTTTAAAAAGTATAAGCAACCAGGACAAAATATTTTTTTTCTAATAGCGCTTCAAGCTTGTTGATTATGTTTGCGACCATATTTGATCACTTTTACTATATTTTGCATGCTTGTTTCCAATTTGACAATAAAGAATTTCCAAAACCAGGGGGCTAAAGTTTACAAGTCAGGCAAAATATATCTGATCTATTTCTTCGTGTCAATATATTAAATCAAAATTAGGAATTCCGTATTCTGCTGAAAATGAAAATAACTTCTGATGTAGCTAATATTAGTTTGGATTGGTACCTGCTTAAATTGCCGGAGCAGATGCTGTTCAAACATTTTACAATCTACCAAGTTTTGTTTGAGGTTTCATTTTCCGTATTTAATAGGAACTTTGTTTCAATTCGAAATGCATTCTGTTGTAGAGAACAGTTGCTTGCTTTTAACATTATCAGGTGTTTTGTTCTACATAATTGTGCTCCAAGTGGTAATCTATGATGTATAGTATATATTTATTGTACGGCCACTGAAATTTTTTTTAAAAAATTTAAAATTGACTTTGGAAGCTCAAATTGGAATCTATCTCAATTCCTAAATGTCTGCAGTTTTTCATATTGTCTCGAAAAGGAACGTAAGTTGGTTTCGATCAGTATTCAATGTTATCTTGTTTTGTTTGAGGCACCCATTCGTTTTCTCCAAAATGCCGAGGACACATTTTTCAGTTCACGAGTGCATATCGCGTGGATAAGTAAACGGTTTGCCATTTCTTATGATTTTTTGCCAACTTTTGAGACAAAATCTTTCCAGAGCAAAATTTATGAAAATCTACTATGAAAAACGTTGTCTTCCTATATCAGTGTTTTATCTGAAAAAATCATGCAATTGCACTGCCTCACATTGAAATGATTTGACCTAGGTTACCTTTTTAATTAATTTGATGCGCATCTTCAAATACTCTGTAGGTCTGAACAACTTCATTCCACTAGAAAGAATTGATCCCGGCAGAGAAAGAAGGATGAAAAACCAATTAAAATTATTCAGTAAGCATCCACCGAATGACGTCACACCCTCACAAAAGAGAATAAGAAAATGTTTGAAAATTGCGGAGATAACAGAAATGCAAAAGACATAAAGTTAAAGGACTCAATACCATATGAAGATTGCAAAATTAACGATGTTAAAGTTAAATAGCAATTCCCATTTTTCATGGGTTTAATCTGTCGTAAAAATACCTCCTAATTCAGTCTGCTTTCAGTTATGGAAATGTTGAAGACTAAAGGATCGACAAGTGTTATTAATAACAGGCGGAAAGAAGTTTTCAAAGTGGCGGACGGGAGGAACAAAAAGCCGTTAATGGTGTTGACAATCCAAGCGGAGGGTAGTTCAAACAACCACAAATGTTGTTTCTAAAGACATAACGAGCACTAAAATAATTTAGAGTACAATAAACACAAAGGCTTTAAAGCCAGAGTCTATCGTAAATATTGGGTTTCAATTACCTCACAGGCACTTCCCTACCTTTAGATTCAGTTCTATTGGGGAAAAAATATTTGTGTAATTAGGGAAAAAAGGCAGCACAATAGTAATATGAAATTAGCCCGTTCTGTGTATGCAAAATGTAAATAAAATTAAGTTTCAAGCCACAAAAAAGTGATAATGATACTTTTCTCAATCTTCTGCTCCTAAAATAAATAACTAGAAGTTTGCTTTTAAATGATAACTGCTGTGATAACTACAATTTCAATGGAACGCAAATCTTAGCAATTGTCACATGTTGTGATCTAATCTTTGCAAACGATTGTCAATACAAACTCTCAGAATAGAATCAATATCAGTGTTATTATTGTAACAAATAATTTTGTCTATACGGGAGGGGAAGAAACAATAATGACAACCAGACTCTCATACAATTGTCTGCAGAGAAAAACAATAAATGTTTTTAGATTGACAAAAAAATTGCAAACGATATTATTGTTTGTCGTCGAGAAAAGTTAGAGAAAATAATACTCTCAACTCGGCATGAATATGCTACAGTCGACCCAGATCTGACAATGACCGCTGAAACATTGCTTCGAATCGTAATCTCTTAATAGAGTTAAGTGGGGGGAGTCAAAGTGGAAATTCGGTTGGTATAATTGGTTGTTTACAGGAAGTTTTAAGTGGTAAATATTGTACTTGTCCAATTCCAATCACCGAGGAGGAGCTTATCATATAATTGGATTGAAATGTCTTCCCTTTTGTTCACTTCTGGTCAGATACTGGGGATAAAATGGGTTATTTGGAGATGAGATTAAAAACAATCCTGCAAAACAAAAACAAATACGAAAAACAACGACCAAAAAAAGTAAGATAAGACCATCTTTGAGAACTGAGTCAATTTTTGGTTCAATATATTGCATAACCTTTCATAACCATCTTTCAAAAGAAATAAGCGTGCAGTAAGCGCAATTTTGTCTTTCAGTTCACGCAAGTTCATTTTTGGGTGAAATTTATGAAGACCAAAGCATATAAAGTTTAATATTGCTGCTCTTTCAAAATTGGTTGCTCCGAAATTTGAGCTGATATTGATTCCAATTCTAGCTTTACCCTATGACGCGACACAGATCATGACCTTTAAAGCCAGAGATTTTCCAGAGTAGAAAACTGGCTCTTAATTTTTTTTCCTAATCAGCTGAAATCTGATTGATGCATAATCTTAGGAAACCGACCAAGTTGAAAATGCAAAATGTTGAATAGTCTATAACAACGATAAAATTTCCTGAACTAATGTGATCAATTAGACTTGCAAAGATTATACTCGAACTCAAGAATAGAAACGTTGATAATAGAAAGCTCTTCTATTTGCCAATTTTAAAATCAACTGATAACTTAGCGGCCTCGAAAAAAGCTTCTTGGTTGCATACAGTCAGGTTTGTTAAATGACACTTTTTTATAAGTGTATGTATGAAAATCACTATACAGCTGCAAATTAAATCTGTCTGCTTTTCCTGAACTAATGGTCATAAACTAAGAGGTCATTCTCAACATACCAATGACCTATTCTGATGACGAGGAAACACAAAAATATCCAACGGTAGCTGATATGAATGATGATTAGATAAAATTGGGCTACATCTGTACAATAACATTTGTTAACATTGACCTACTATAAAATTGACCCTAAATGTTTATGAAAAATAGTAGTTTTTATGAAAATGTTTGGATCACTTCATACATTTGATCAAAAAAGCTGGGAACTATACGAAGTTGCGTTACTTTAGTTAAAAACCTTATTCGCACTTGTGATGGTGACAGTTTCGTGGCTGCAACTCTAGCGACGACAGCGTCGAGAATCAGGCGTTCACATAGGGATAAGAACTAATCCCTGGGCGTTTGCCAATTTTTTCTCCCGCCAAGCAATAAAAAAGTTGAGCTAGTCGCTGAGAGCAAAAGAACAGTATCCCTACGAAAAATGCCTTTCTATTAGAGATTATTGAAAATCATTCTGAATTTGCTGGCACATTTGCTGGACAAATACATTACCTACATTGAGGCTGCGACTGCCAGTATTTGGTTTTAGTTGAAATTTTTTCGGGGTACGAACGCAAAAAGTTCCCATTTTGCAGAATTCAGAAAAGCGCCCTTTATCTTTGTGCCCCCCCCCCCCATTGAAAAGCACTGTTTTTTGAAATGCGCACACTATGCTATAACATAAAGTGGAGGTGCAAATGGACGTGAGGGGATAACCGAAAGGATCCAAAGCGCTTTTTCTGCAACCCTCCTCATTTGTTGAGGCGCACTAATTGACTACATCATGACGCAAACAAAAGTACAGCCAAGAAAGTGAATACTGGTATCTGAAACATAATCTTTAGGTATGATAGTATGCTCCAACCGATAGCTGCAACCAACTGACCTGCTCCGACCGCGTCACTTAATTCTAATCAGCATCACAGATAATTGTTTTCTACTTTATCTAAAGTATAACAAGAAGGCTAGCTTGTTCGGTGCGTAAACAGAATTTTTCCAAAGTGGCATTTGAAATTATAGTATCGATCAATATATCTAATCATTTGAAATCATAATCAAATCAATATATCGAAAAAGAATTTTCAGAAAAGTTTGTTTTAGCCCCAAACCTTGTTTTCATCCGTTTTCATCCAGCTGCAGCAAAAAAAGAAATAAAGTTCTTTAGCTGTAGTTTGAAACAAAAATACCAGGGAAAAATTTTTTTGTTTCCATAGGAACCAAATTTTTTGAATGAGGAGCCTTCAAATACGAAGTACTTTATTGCTTTTAATTTATGATGGAAACTGTCAAAAGAGCTTTCCTGGAGCGTGTTGTAACAAAGCACCAAACCTTTAAGATTGGATTCTTTTGCACTATACAAGATTTTGATTGAGCTTCATCAGTTTTTATCTATAACTCGTTGAGAAATTAATTATTTTTTTTCCAATTCTATAGTCAAATTGATGCTTCTGATTCAAAGGTTACTGTTTTCCATACCCTCGTCTTTTCTCGGAAAAAATGTTTTGGTCAAAAAGAGTGGTAAATGTGGCTCTAGGAGTTACAAAATTGTTAATGAAAAAAAAATGTTTTATATTTTTTCTCGATAATCATAAATTAATAAGAAAAAAGAAACTCCACGTCGTCAGTTCTGTTCAGAGAAACCCTTCCCCTTCCAAGCTATCTCCAGCTTTTCGTAAAATTTTGTTTCAAAAATGCAAAGTACTGGAAACTCAAACCATTTTTTGAATAATTGTCATATTTATATCAATTTTGTGGCTTACTTTATCAAGGGACAAAAAGTCTCAATTTTTCTCAGGTTTATTCTTGCAACATCCCCAAACATTGTTTTGGCTAAGCGAGAGAATTAAATAGCAAGAACAACCAAATAATTATTTAGGAATTTGTGCAAACAAGCGACAAAATCAAATTAAACGAATCAATTTACTTTGAGGAATTCATAAACATAGCTAGACAATTCCGGAAATCAAAATCAAGCAAACAAAAACAAACAAGGAAAATTCAATTCTGAGTACCTAATTGACTTCATGACCGACTAATTTGTTATCGATAAAGCAGAAGGGGTTACACAATTGAGTATTGAATGTTAACTTTAGTATTTAAAGCCTTCGGTTTTAAAGTAATAAAAAATCAAGTTTACACAGAGTGTGAGCTAAGAACTCTAATGACGCAATAAACCCACTTGAAAAAATTGTTGTAACAGACAAGCACTCAGTAAAGCTGAAAAGCTGACAAAAATTAAGAAATGTGATTTGGTTTTCCAAAACAGGGGGCGAATCATTTATTCCAAAACATGCTAAATCTAACTTGCATTCCGATTGCCTCAAAAACTATAAGAAATACAAATCACAAAAAATGTACTAAAAATTTTTAGGATAGCGTAGCTGTAAAAACATAAGACTTAAATAAGAAAACTCAGCTTCACAGGTTGGAAGATGCTTCTCTATGTGATAAGACTGAAATAAAAGGAATTTATGGTATCCTACCTACCTGTGAACATAAATAAATCGGCTCTATGAGGCAACATATGAATTGCTATTACTTCTATGTTTTAGTTTTGGGTTTAGTACACTGAGAAGGTATATATTATACCATATTGAGCATCAAATCAACAAAAGTCAAATTCCCAAAAACACTTGAAATTAGACGGAACTGTAAGCTAAATAGAAGAAGGGTTTAACTTGAAGTGGATATTTTTTACTAGAGAAGAAAATTTGAGTTCCCTTAATTAATTGTGTTTTGCAATGAAAAAACGAAACGCTCATCGGTAGTGAATTGAAAACGTTTTCTAGTACAGGTAAATTTGTTTACTGAAACAAAAGACGCTGAATTTTCAAAAAAAGTGAAAGACGAAAAATTGGCGTCCAATTTATTTTCAAATTCATTGTATTTAAAAATCAGCAAGATTTCAGAACAAAATTTAAAAGTAAGTTGTTTCAAAGCATTTTGAAAAACATGTCTTTTCTATGCAGGTAATCACCTTGAGCTTAGAAAAAGGATGCGCTACCAACTGCCTTTTTTGAAAGCAAATTGTCGCCATTCAATATCAAGCAGGCTGTCAAAAAGAATTCTGATTAGGAGAACTAGAATGTAAATGTATACATTTTTTGTCACAAAAAGTTGTTTTATAATTCCAAAAATTACCAAAATTGTAAAAAGTGATTCACACTTTTGAAATTGAATAATAATTGAGTTTACTTCTTGCTTTTCACTAGCAACGTGAAGAAGTCTAATATTGAAAAAGGCATAACAAAAAAGCAGCCGTCAAAGCATGCCAAGTCAAGAAAAACTCGCGAAGATCTGAATTCTCTTATCGCAGAAATAGCTGTCCTCGCCATGAAGACTAATGTTTTTCTGTAATTTGTGCTGACTAAATGTAATTATTTATTCTCCTACCTGATGGGTCTCTAGAATTGGACTTTCAAGTGGACTCAAAATAATCGAAATGACGAAGAGTTCTTTACAAAAATGATTGCACCCAAAAACAATCCAAACTATATGAAAGTAGACCTCAAAAGTAGCTGAATGAACGCGTGGAACTGCTCTCAAAAATTCAGAATCGTATTTATTTTTTATGAATCACTCAAATATGAAAAAAGCTATTGGTGACATAAAGTTGATCAAAGTTTTAAAAAGGGCAGAAAAGTATCTGATTTCATTTTCAAATCTGAGTGTAGTCCAAAAAAGTACAAATAGCAGGTAGAATCATTGATGACAGGTGAAATGCACATGTGAAAAGACTGTATGACAACATTAAACTTAAAATTGCTCTTAGTTTTTCTAGTTTGAGATAAAATATCACAATATATATTTCTCTGATATTTCAAAAAGTTTGCTAAAAAATAATATTTAATGGGCAAATCTCAATTGAGTTTGTTCAAGTTTATCAAAACAAAGATTAAAATAAACTGAGAGTTGGATGAAAAATTAGTTTAACACAGGTGAAGGATGAGTAAACACCTCATTAAAATGCTATAGCCTGACAAAAAAATTTGTCGTTTTTTCTCAATAAACACATTTGGTTCGTATTTTTGTACTAATTGGAGACAATGACAAAAGAATAAAACACTTTTTTGTCAAAAATACCCTCGAAAAAACCGCTAGCTAACGCAAATATTTGAATTTTGACCAAAATTTGATCAGGAATTAGGCTAAAATGCCTGAACTTTTGAGTAGAAAATATTGAAAAAGTTTTGCCGAAAAAAAAATTCCTAAAGATTCTCTTTGTAGGCGCCGAGAATTTGAAATTGATGCCGTATATGATAACCTGGGATGCCTTCAAAAAAGTCAAAAATTGTTTTAAAAAATGTATTGCTAGCATAAAAGTTCTCTCTTTTTTCGAAAAGACGTGGGGAAAAAAGAAAAATCTCCACGTCAAGTGTATTCAGTGAACACATTCTCATTTTATTCTATTTCTAGCGGTGCAGTAACATCTTATTTCAGAATTGCAAAAAACTGGGAATCGAATCATTTTTTTAATTAATTGTCACTTTTATTTCGATTTTGTGACTTACACTATCAAAAAGACACAATTGTCACATTTATTCTTGCAACATCCCTAAACTTTGTCTTGGGAAACCAAAAGAATTAAATATCATTTAAAAATTAAAATAAGTTTAGGGATCTGCATAAACAAGAGGCAAAATCAGGTTGAACAAATCAACTTAATTGATAAATTTATTAAAATCAAAAAAGTAGCAGGTTAAATCCTGCGGTAACATATAAACAAATAAAAAATTTTGAATATTTTTTAAAAATTAACTTAAAATATCAAATTCCTAGATTACATATTTTGCGTAAATAACCTTGCAGTACTATTTAATAGACAAAATCGAGTTTTCTGAAAATCGGGATTAAAATTGATAAATTAATTTTAAATTAGCCCAAACCGAGTTTTCTGAAAATCGGGAATAAAATTGATAAATTAAATTTTAATTAGCCGAATATTTAACAGCATTTAATATTTTTCTGATCTAATGAAGCCCGTTTAAATCTTTTTGCCTTGACCAAATCCGCATTAACTGATGTTTCATCAAGAATAAAGGGATCAAAAAATTGATCGCACTAAAACTCAAGCAAAATCTTCACGAAAACAAGAATTAAAGATTATAACTGACCATCAACTATACCAAAAAAGTTCAAGTGACCGCAACTATGGATATCATTGTGAAAAAAACAATTTTTTTTCAGAAGTGTAATTTTTTTGATCTTCTGCAAGTTGCGTTTGCGTGAAACGATTATGAATTTTTCTAATTTTTAATTTATCGGCTATTCTCGGTTTTTGAGAAGAAGATATCAGAGCTTCAATAAAATTGCTGACGAGAAAACAAGGAAAATTTAACAAAAATAGCTGTACCGCCGAATAAAACTGCAACATTGCAATTTAGAAAGCAGTTGACAAGATGAAATGCCTAACTTGCATGGTTTTCACAAAAGCTTGTGCATTTATGCTATATTGATCACTAGGTACCTCTCAGATGTTTCACCATGAACGTAAAACAAGATTTTTGAAAATAAATGAGAAAATAGAATCAAGCCCAAAATTAAGTCCGAAATTGTTTATTCGGGTTTAATTAAAAAAAAACAATTTTTCGAAATTTCTGATGATACAATGCAGCTCACTACGCAGTTAATAATCCCGAAAGTTGTTTGTTTCGGTTTTTGAGGAGAACAAATTTTCACAAACTTCGTGCTTTTTTACGCTTGCTTTGCTTAAAACGGTTTAACTGATAGGGAAATATATTTTTTTATTTAAAAAATTTTCTCGGAACGAAATGCTCAAACGCCAAGCAATTTTGCAAATAGCATTGCAAATATTCAAAAATAATCGAGAAATTTGCTTCTAACGCATTATGCTTGATAGGTGATAAAAGAAGAAAACTCTCAGAAAATTTGAAATCATTCAGGCAATAGGTAAAAGCAACAAAATTGATTTATAAAAACCTGTTCAGCGTCAAATTGTTCATTTTCACGTGAGTTGGCATCTAGAGACTCACCTAAGTTTTATACAAAGGGCCAGAAAAAATTATGAACTAACCGTTCAGGAAATAACAACAGCAAAATCAAGGAGGTTTCGACAATTTCAGTTAGACTATTCAACAGTATATTAGTCAAAATTAGACAAACGTGTTGCCGGAATGGAGCAAACTTTGTGCATGTAAATGATATCGGCTTTTCAAGAGATCTCAAATAAATTCTGTATTTCTGCATTCAAAATTCCAAAAAATTGTGTGAGATTTAACTCAAAAGAAACCGTCCGGGATATTTAATTCCCATTTTTGAAAAAAAAGGATGGAACAAGAACGATTTAAACAACCAAATTTACAAACACCATAAAAATGATGCTGCAAATTTAACTTTAAAGAACAATTGCAAACAAAAGAGATGATAATTTGGATTATCGACAAGGTTTGCTTCGACTCAAGACTCAAAACTCAAGACTCTACAATAAGTGTTTCATGTTCAAAAGCGATGATATAAAAAAAATTAGTCAGTTTTGAGCTGTTAAGGACTTTTCAATCGAATCTTTACTTTGCCAACATTAAAGTTTTATTATAAAGCTGCTAATAAGCAGATACATGCATTATGCTAGTTTTATTTTCATGCTAAATTTTGCGAAATTTTAGGAGTGTTAAGTCGGAGTCTTGCGCAATTTTTAAGCACTTTGATATAAAATTGTCAAATCAATGCTGCATTTTTTATTATAGGGTTTCGATTAGTTGCAAAAAGAGGTTCAAGTTAAGTTGATTTTATCCAGAAAACTCATCACTATTCAATTCAAAACATTGCTCATGCTGAAAAAGTCTTCAACTTATGCAGATGTTTTGCGATTTCTTTGAGAAATTTCCATAAATTTGAAATCTGATATTGATTTCCAGGTTACGTGTATTTAACATTTAACAATTAAGCACACACTTTTCTCAATTTGCAACAATTAATTTGAATGAGATTACTGCGTCTCGCATTTTAAACAGGTGAAACTACTAATGATTCTTGAGTCAACAAAAGTTTATTATCTTGGTGAAATGATACATTGTTTTCTTTAGAAATAGGCATCTTCTTGAAATTTTGTTCAGATTTGTTTTTGTAAGATTTTTGTTTGAAATGTAGTCTCCCAGAAGGCATTCCAATCATTTTATGTAAAGTTATACAAATAAAGTAGATGGTGGATGAAACACGACAACAGGCAACAATAAGATTGCATATTTCAGCTCTGACCTCTTGCTAAATGTCCCCTTTTACAAGAACAAAAGAGTATTTATTAAAAACGGGATGCAATTTTAAAGCAAAGAAAAATCTTTTAGCAAAACAAATTATATTTTTTCAAAAAGTGTTATCTGATTTTTTCAGTTTTAAAGATCCAAAACTAAATTGAAAATCAGCATTTAAAACTGAGATTTTTAAAGAAAAACTATCAAGAAAACAGATCTGCCAAGTAGAAAAGTTATGGTTTAAAGCGTCTAAGTCACTTTTTGTCCAAATCTATCGACAGGCACTGCAATTTTTTTATAATACTAATTATCCCTTATTACACAAAAGAATAAGTGGACCTTGCAAAACAGATTTAAATGTAGGAATCTGAAAGGTTTTGTCATGCCATCTTATAAAAGCTCTTTTTCTTGGATAACAAAAAATAGATAACAATTTAGCCTGCGACGCTTTAATACATATTTCAAAAAATGTAGTTTGTAAATAAGCAATTTTATTTTCATAAATTTAGATCAAATCAGCTTGTTATTGGATACAATGACTGCTTTTTGAACGTATTCGCTTCAAAATAAATAAAATATTCAAAGGGAATACGTAAAGGGTTTTGATTTGCAGTTTCTTCTTCATATATATATATATATATATATATATATATATATAATATATTTAATATTTATATATATATATATATATATATATACATTTATATGTATATAATATATATATATATATATATATATATATATATATATATATATCAGTTTACCTATATATATATATATATATATATATATATATATATATATATATATATATATAAATATATACATACAACTGTATACATATTTTAATGATAAATCGTTTAATGATGTTGCATAAATTATTTAATAAATTGTTTAATGATGTTGATAAATTGTTTAATGTATACATAAATTGTTTAATGATGTTGATTTGTTGTTATTGTTCCCTGCAACAACTTCAACCATAGCTGCAATTCTTTAAAATTTTGGGTCAATTTTCTTGAAAATTTTGATGATTGATTTTAGCTTTTAGTTTTTGGCTGTTTGATACTTAAAAAGTGCCCGCAATGCTGGGTTATGAAGAAATCGTTGCAAAATTTATCAATTTTTTGAAGAGAGGATGAATTAAAATACAGAAAAGCCACTATCTGTTGTCCCTTTTCATGTTGCATGAAGGTTTTTAACATGATCAGGTATTATATGGATTATCTAGATAAAAAAACAAAAAAGGGTGCGCCACCAGATTGTTATTCGTGGCACAAAAAACCAAAATTCTATTGTATTTTTCCATTGTGATCGCTTTTTATACAATGAAAAAACCACGCAAAAACCCTTCACATTACAACATTTAAAAAAAATAGTGTTTTCCTATCTTTGTTCCCAAATTCTTCAATCATTTAACGACACTGAACAATTTTTTTTCTTTAACTTAACAATGATAGGAGAACCAAAATTGAGATCTAAAATTTCATCTCATACTTCCTTAACAATGAAATCTAGAAACAAGAAATACTCTCTTAGGTAACTACTTTTACTACAAATGAAATGCTCAAAAAGACAGTTGCTTATACGTTAAATATCTGTTTTTTTTATATAATGCCAAGAAATTTTATACAAAATCTCGTTTGTCACTTATCCGCCAATACAGCTAATATTCGAAATTTCATTTAAAAAGTTACAATTTTTTTCATAACCTTTAAATTTCATTAGCACACTTCTTTGTTACCAGTGAGATTTGATTTAAGAATAAAACGATTAAATCTCGCATATCGATTACTGAATATTCAAGAAAACTTCTTGACTTGAAATTTTATGATGAAATTGACAAACTTGGTGCTCTGGTACAAATCAGTCTAATAAAATTAAACGGAACAAAAATTTCATTTAATTTTACAAAATTAGTAGTGTTTATGTCTTCAAAATCTCTCCTAATTGTGAAAAATAAGGATGTTTACTAGAGAATTGTGTTCAAAACGGAACTGACAGAAATATAAAGGGAAGCTCATTAAATAACAGCTAAAAGAACAGAAGCAACGCTGAATTTTCTTATTTGTGACAAGTGAAGTGGCTCAGAGTAGATATAACTTTTGTTTTAAAGACTTAAAAAACGTAAGAGCGATTAAAGATAGACATGTGATCTTTCTGAGATTTCGTTTTAAGCAAATTATGAGCCTAATCTTCTATATTTATGAATTTGTTATTTGTTTTAAGTACAGCTAAATAATCCAGAATCTTTAACGGTACATCAGTAGAATTCGGAATTCAAAATTTTTAACGCAAGATTTAAGGTTTGATAAATTTTCCACTGATAGCAAACTCTTCTCTGGCAGTTGATATTTATCTTTTGAATGATTTCCACCGATTGAAGTTTAAGAATTCTCAAGGTAGATTTTCTCGGTTTTTTATTTGTGATTAAGTCTTGCTTCAAAATAATTGCAATCAGATAGCTTTGGGGGCAATAAACTTGCACTGGATAGCATATCTTGTTGGTGAGATTATAATGAAGAACATATTTGGCGCTCAAAAAAGTTTTCTTTTGCACTCCAAAAAATTTCCCGTCGAGGCATCGGAAAAGTTGATTAACTTTCAAGAAATCTCATTTGTTGCTACTCCAATTTTTCAGTTAAATTACAAAAATTTTTTGAAAAATGTTTACGAAAGATTATGCCCTATTTCACAGACTCGGTATTGCTTGTTTTATCGTTGACAGTAAAACAACACTACAAAACAATCCCATTGTACAAGTTTAGAAAACAAATAAAAGAGATAAACACAATTTCCCAATAATTCGATTGAATAGGCAGCTATTTTTGTACCAAAAATACATCAAAATTCTTTAAAATCCTTAGAAAAAAAGAATAATAATATTGAGATATGTCATTTACTAGTAATTTGTTCACAAAAGAATGCGCAATGAGTGAAACTTTTCGTTCAGTCCGCAGAATAATTATGTTCAGTCTGCATCCCAAAGAGGTCTAGAATCTCCTCTCCGTGACTCAATTGACTGTTTCCTGACTTCTGAACGCTTAGAATCATTTGAATTTCAGCTTTTCAAACTATTGCAATTCTGTCTAGAAACTCACCGCTATGTTTACAGCAAATTATTTGTTTTTAAAAACTATAAGTAATGACCCCGGTCGTCTGCGCGGAATAAGATTGATCTCTTTTCTCCAAAACTCATGGCCATTCTTACCTTTTTCTTTTTCATTCCTCAACCCAGAAGTTGTTTTGAACTGGAAACTAAATTTAGCCATGACTAAATACAGCCTCCATGACAATAAGACAAGGTTAATAAAAATTCTCGTCTTACCTCAAAGCGGTGTCTGTTGACTCCAGCGCATAATCCACTTTTGCTTGAACAAAATATTGGGTGCTGTGAAGTGACAGCGATCTGGATGATAATGATGAAAGGTGTGAAAAGTTGACTTGAAGAAAGTGATGTAATCCGGGTATTTGGATGTTAAATCTGTCACCAGTCTCATAATGCTGTGATGTTGTAATATCGGCCATCAATCTTTTCTGTCTGTCTAATAACATTTTGTTTGAAAAGTGCTTTCTGCTTTGAAAGCTTTTGAGTCGGGAGTCGAAATAGGTCGAGTGACTTTGACTGAATAATTTAACGACAGTGTTTTTGTGGGGTGGGTTTTGAAGGAATGCTCTTGAGTCTGTAGAATTAATGTAGAGAAATAGAAGACAAGAGATCAGGCTGATATAAAAACCTAAATCCCAAGTTTAATAACAGAATGTTCATCTGTTAGCAGAGTCGTCCAGGTAATTATCATTAATCTTCAATTGTTGCTCGTAATAAAACTATAATGTATATAAGGTATATGCGTGGTCATAAAGTCGCCTAACTTTGAAAATTGCAATAACTTGAATTGCGAGCGTTTGAGATAGTCATATATGTCAAAGCTCTTCATCAAAGGACCTGTACTTGTGTGTGATAGGAGTGTAAGAATTCTGGTATAGTGCCTGTTTACGGTTTTATAGCACCATGCAATTAATAATTCAAGTGTTTTTAGCAATAATGTGGTTTACGACGGATTTAAATCAATATTTAAGCGGATTCTGCTCAAGAGGGCTCGTTGGGACGGTAACTGGCATTCTATATTGGAAGGTTGATGCTGTTAATTGTATTACTTGTTTACTTTTCACGCGTTTCTACTATGATTGTTTGTTTTGGTGAAGATAAGGCGATTGGGGGAGCAGAAATCATCAATCACATAGTATCACCTGGTTACCAAGTGAATCTAGGGTGGATAAATAAATATAGGATAAGTGGGGGAAATTTGGTTACCAAATGAGGCGCAACATAAACCTTCTTCCTAAATCCAATTTAGCCCCACCATTCCGATTCGTCTCAAACAAATAATGTTGTTATTATGGCTGATTGGGGCGGGGGTGAGGTGTTCTTCTAACAACCTAGGATGTACAGAGCGAAGTGTAACCAAGGGCAGTTGTTCTCTCTCCCTCTCTCTCTCTCTCCTTCGTCTCTCCTCCCCCTCCCCTCCCCGGTTTCTAAGCGGGTGAGCATTTTGGCGCGATCTTTGAAAGGATGTTTACTTTTTGGGCACCTAATTTGCATTGGAAAACAATATACAGTAATGACGGCTAAATTGCATGCCTTGGGGCTATGGGAAAATTCTCTAGTGTAAATCTATATGGTCACAATAGAACGTGGCTCAGAGCTATTCGTAAACTTTGGGAGAAAAAAGTTCAAACAAATTTTTGTTTTTGGGTAAATTATTTTATTCGGGAACTCTACGCAGACGATAAAAGTTTAATCTGCAGCTTAACTGGTAATAAATTCACATTTGAAATTATGGTAAAAAAGAATGCGAGTATTGACTCTGTTTTCAGAGAAGTGGTGAATAAAAGCGATTAGAGGGATTATAACAAAAACAGATGATAAAGTAAAACAAAATTAAGAGAAGATTTTTATAACACCGGCACAGATTAAACATTACTTTTAACACTGTAAACTAACTTCTGTTCAAGCGCTAACAACCAAAATGGAATGTCTTGAGGCCATGTTTTTGAGGACAGTGGAGGAATTCTTTTCTCTGTCTATCTTTTCATTCACCACTGCAGTTCCTTGACTTTTCTGATTGGGATACAATTTAGACTCGCTCCTATTTGTTCTTCACCCCCCCCCCTTTGAGCTCCTTCCCCGTCCCTCCCTGTCTCCCTTTCATTCTCTCAAGTGGTCAGGTATGTTAATAGGGCTGTGAATAAACAAAAACACAAATGAAAACATCTGCTCTGCCATGTATAACCGTTTACTTTTATTCACAACTCTAGCTTGGATTGTCCAATAAAATCACACACATTGAATTAGTCAATTATCGGTCAAGGAAGGTAATTTAAACTGTTTGGCTTCAATAGAAAAATATGATCTAGCTTTATAATTGACTTGTTTCTTCACTTCCTACATTTTTGTCAAAAAATTGTTTCAGGACAATTGAAAAGAGCGTTTTTTTATCACTCCATTGAGGTAACAAACCTTGTAGCGGCCGTAGAAAAAAAGGCTTGAAATAGTTATAACGGTGACTCTATTAAAATCCCAAAATCGATGCCTCTACGAAGAACATCATCATAACTTTTGCAACAAGTTTATATAGAACAAAGTCAAATTAACTGGGCTATGCTGTCAATGAGGCCTACATTTTACGCTACATTGGTAGGAAAAGTACCTACGCTTTTACGTCCATAAAATTCGCTCAACCGACGACTAAAGATGCGTAAATGATACTCCCGGGAGAAAGCGGGGGAACGTATGTTGAGGCGAGAGATAAACTGTGCTTGCATGTCTTTGAGTGAACAAGTTTGATAAAGTGAAAGTGGTCGTTTGTGTAACAGCTTTGGACTGACAATTGAAAAAGAGAGCAGGCGAATAATAATTGTTATCTATCTCATTTTCAAATCCCAACAGGAGGAGGTCGATAGTGTTTTAGACATGGGAAATGGCACGGAAGCATGACAGGAATAATAGCAGAGTGTTGTGTCAGTTTATCAAAAAGGGCACTTTTCAAGCAGTGATCTCAAGTAGTTGCCCCTGCAGTAGCTGAAGAGGCTTCAACAACTAATCCACATTCAAAACACATGTGTGTCTATTCTCACGCTGAGAGCCATTCTTGAGCGATATTCCGCTCGAACTAGATAGAAGAGATCCCTTCTAATAGCAAGGCTCAGCTCAAAACACCACTACTGCCCTATGCTTATTCTTAATTACGTCACCACCACCCCTCTCTCCTCTAACTATGGCCAATCAAGCTAATTCAGCTAAAACTAAAACCAACACTCTCTTTCTGTTCAGTATCTTGTCTAATTCCGACGGAGCTTCCCAAATTATATTACCCTATTCCAATTAATTTTGATTGTAAATTACTGCAGGCTATACAGATATATGAGGCCCACATTCTGACACATTTTCAGTTCACTATACTATATGTAGGATATATAAGTGTGTGTGAATTGCAAGAAAAGACTTTTTGGAAATAGTACGATAGGTAATCTTGAGTGTCGAAATATTACCCGCCCTGCTCACTTTGCGAGGGTTACTGAGAAAAATATGGGGAGGCAGGGTAGGTTTAAAGTGTGGATAAATAATGATTCGCATATCAAAACAAAAGTGCACTAAAACAGTTTGATTGA
>NW_027451740.1:0-1000 GCF_964194025.1 Convolutriloba macropyga
AATCATATTTGAAAAATTGGGCTGCCATTTCTCTTTTTCAGGCTATTTATCACGTCATTTGACAATCCACATTATCATGGTACCAGGTTTGAATCTAAATCCCTTTTGCTTATAGTTTTTACAGCTTTTCACACCAATGTTCCCAACTCGAAAGGCATCGAACATGCCTTGCAATGCCCTTATTCCAGTGGCACCCCTCTCAAAACTGAAAGATTAACACCTAAGCTCCAGTCACAAACGTCTATTTCAAAAATAAAGCTTGCTGGTACTGTCAAAAAGACGGTTTGACAATAGGAGGTTCTCTGAAAGTTATCTTGGTCAGTATTTGTATAAAATTTTTCTAAGGAAAATAAGCGTTGAGGATGAGGTGCGCTCTGGAGAAACTAAAACTTCAAAAAAATGCCGCGACTGTCTTGAAAAAGCAGTTTGGAATAGCAAAGCCGTTGATTGCGAAAATGTGATAATTTAAACCATAAAAAAATCTACATATTATAACGGATTAAGACAAAAAATATGCGATTTTGGTGCTTTGAATTGATTGTCAAAAACAAACAAACTGATAAACAAATAAGCAAACCAGAGCTTTTTGAAAGATATGTAGACGAACTCATTTTGACAGCAACAAAAATTATTATTGCGTGTACTATCCTTCTGTTCTTTCCTTATACACACAATTGCAATTGGCAACGCTTTGACGGAGCCCTATAAATCTACAAAAACTTATGGCGGAAGAACCAATATCCAAAAAATCTTTCATGAAGACTTGTAAAACAGAAAATCGGGAAATTTAGGTGACACAAAGAGACAACAAAAACAACAGAGGAATGGAAATCTAAAGTTATCCTAATTAAGAAGAAGATACTAACACTTTATTTAAAAAAATATAGAAGCCGATTAAGCATTAAACTATGGGAAAAGCTACATATAGATAACGCTGCTTACAGTGATATACACAACCAGGAAACTAAACAGTGTTAAAGACGCGAGACAAAAAACTACA
>NW_027451741.1:0-19285 GCF_964194025.1 Convolutriloba macropyga
CTGCGTTTTTCGTTCCCAAACCTCGTAAAATTTGATTTTTGCATCTTCAGTTTGAGATAATTTGTTTGAAGCCGGCAAAATTGACTCTGTGTATCAGAAATAAAAACGCTGTCGTCGAACAGAAGAGAAACTGTATAAAAGCTTGGTATCGTTTGTAAACAGGAAACCATTAACAAATCGGCATTGATCCGAGAGATCATTTACATAAAGAACCAACGTCAATGGCCCAGAAGAACACGGCAAACAGAACTTGCACAGAACTAAGTCCCCTAAACAAATGTGAGATGATTACAACAGATATTTTGAAGAAAGTTGAAGGCACGATAGTTAGCACAATCAACAATGCATTCCCTAACATAATTGAAAACAATGTCTGTGAACTGCAATGTAGCTTCAACCCTATGATTAAAGAAGCAGTGGAAAATGGCAAAAAAGGAGATCACCGATAATGTGGAGCGAGACATTGAGTTTGTTGATACGAAAAATGAAATATTGGCAAGATGCGACGCAGAGCAACGCGAAAACTACAACGTCATAAAATCTTGGTCTTTCGGGAAGATTTAAGCGAGAACGGGCAACCTCTTGGCAAAAATTTACATCAAACTATGGAGAAAAGTGTTTGCGCTTACTAACACCCTAGAAACACGTGTCGATGTAAAGGATATTTCAATTGCTCATCGGTTACCGTCTCGCAAAGGCCAGATGAACCCAATTATTGTCAAATTCTCATGGCGGGTTGCTAAGATCGATGTATTGCGAAAGAAGAAAGTTTTTTTTGAAAAAGGATGTGACATTCGAATCTTCGAAGACATAAGCCGACCAAAAAGTGATGTTCCTCAACATGAAGAAACAAGACAACCGAGTAAATTCAGCATATACAAAAGATGGTTCTATTTTGTACACCAAAAAAAAAAGATGACAATCGTGTTTACAAAATTCATAATTTATAAGAAGGCGTATTTAACCTTGGCTATAGTCTACATGATCTAAAGAACTGTTTTCGATCCTACTAAGAATATTAGTGGAACCAAAGTCTTTCTATTTCGGTTCTAAATGATGCTGTTCTCAAACCAACTACTATGTCTATGTTAACTGAGAATGTTTGTTCGTCAAAAAAGCGTTCAAATAATTTTGAAGCTCTTATTCATAGTCTTGAGTCTCCACCAAATATATGTCTCACTGAAACTTGGTTAACTGATAACAATGACATTGATTCCTTATTGGATCCAGGCTATAATAATTATGCAATTAAGAGTAGAAACACACATTGCGGAGGGGTTATGATACAAAATCAGGATTCCATGTCCTTGTTAGAAACGCAATCAACAGAAATGGAAGAGACTCATCTGTTCTCATTACAGTACAAAACATACAGGTTTAAATTGGCTACTGTCTACAATCCATCAAGAACAAATAAATTAAAATTCGTCGAAAATTTGGATAATTCTATGAACGATTTAACTTCCTTGAATTGTCCTACCATTATAACTGGTGATTTTAACATCGACACTCATGTAAAGAATCAACTACAATCAATTTATATATGCACGATAACTTCTAATGATTTTTAGCTTGCAAATCTTGAAACTACCAGGGAAACTTCTAACTCAACAACTTCTCCAGATCATTTTATTTTTCATAATTTTGCCAGACCTGAATTAAGTGTACTAACGCATTAAAAATTTTCAGATCGTTATCCGATCGTAATGAAGTGGCCAATTAATGTTGGCACAGAACAAAACTTTTTGCCATTTAAAGATATGAGCTTTATAAAAGACCAAGAACAACTGTCGACTTATTTAGCTGATATAGACTGGAGCCTAAGGAATCGATGTCATTTTTTAGAATTTGATGGTATCATTGAAATTTTTACTAAATTCAAAAAACTTTTCCTGGAAACCACTAACAAGTATGATCCTCTAAGTGGCTTGGCTGATGAAAAAGTCAAAAGTAACGAAATGGTTTACAAACTCACTTAAAAACCTGCGCAGCAAAAAAAAATAAAGCACATAGTAGCATGAAACAAAATCCACAAGATAATGAGGCAGCAACAATTCAAATTATTACGCGAAAACTTTGGAAAAAACGGTAAAAATGCTAAAAAAAAGATTTTTATGCAGAAAAATTTGAATCAAGTATTGGAGACTCAAGGCAAATATCTTAGTTACTAAATGACATTGAAGGAACAACTCGAAAAAGTTCACAAGTACCTGCGTTAAATACTTGCAATGCACGTTGCACTGACTGAAGCAGCGCTGACATCGCTGAGGAATTTATCACATTCTTCTCCAATGTTGTTCAGAATTTGAAAGAAAGTATTAAAGACGTTTTTTTATCTAAGATGGACGATTTTAAGCACTCAATGTACATAAAACCAGTAACCGTTGACGAAGTTAGGGAAATCTTTGCAATCTGGACAGTAAATTTTCATCTGGTGAAAATGATATCTCAAATGTCATAATCAAATTATCTTCAAATATTACAATTTTATACCTATCCCAGATAATCAATAAATCTTTCGAAGAAGGAATATTTCCGGATGATCTGGAAAAAGGCCAAAAAAATTCCCTTCACAAGGATGGATCTCAACTAGATGAAAATAACTACAGACCAGTTTCTCTGCTAATTGTATGGAGTAAAAAGATAGAGCGTGCTTTGTTCAATCGCAAATATGATTAAAAGGAATATCATAATTTGCTCTTCAACCGGCAAGTTGGGTTTCGTAGCAAACACAATATTATTGACGCTCTTGTTGAATTAGTCGAAAAAGGAAGATTAAATTGTCAAAATGTAAAAGTTATCAGTTTCTTTCTTGATCTTCAAAAAGCTTTTGATACCATTAAGCATGATATCTTATTAAAAAAGATTGAAAACACTTGCATCAAGGGCCCAACTTCAAATTGGTTAGCAACATACTTAGAAAACAGACAACAACGGGTTATTGTAAATGGAGCTTGTTCGTCGTGGAATTCTATACGTTGTGGGGTTCCAAAAAGCCCAATTCTCAGTCCTTTATTGTTCCTTATTTATATCAATGATCTCTCGTTAGTTTGCAAGTCTCTGGATGTTATATTGTTTGCGGATGATACAAGCCTCACCGGAATCAACAAAAACGATAATCTGCAAAACATCAATAATTGGTTGATTGCTAATAAGTAAATACTATAGATAAAAATAAATATGATATGGATAAAACAGGACAAAAGAATATAAAGAATAAAAATAGTACTTCCAAATCAGTGTTTAATTTTGATGATGTTTATATTGAAGTTCGTAATCGTTGTAAGTACCTGAGAATCTATGTAAAATAAAGTTTTCAATCACATATAGAATATATTAAGAAAAGACTCTCAAAACAGTGTGGTATTATATGTAAGCTGCGTCACTATGTACCACAAAAACAGCTAATTGATTACTATCGAAGCAATGTTAATCCAATTATTCAATACGGTATTTTAGTTTATGGCTGTTGTATTTTTCGTCGCTTCTACCTATCTACATTCTGCAGAAAAAAAATAAAATTCATTTATTTCAGGAAATTGTCAGATGGTTTTAGGGACATTTTTATCTCTAATAATTTCGAGTTTCATATTTATGTGCTGCTGAAACCTGTCCCGAAATCATTGAAAAAGATGCATAGCGAAACCAATCTGAATGAACTCTTTGAGTATGAGGATTTTACCAGAAACACTGGAAGATCTACCAAAAACTACTTAAAGCTTCCCTCCTTTAAAACGCAGTTTGAGCGCTCCTCTATTTCATATCGTTCTGCAAGGTTATTTAACACACTGAGAAAGAATGAAGTTCTAGCACAAGACCTTGAAAACGAAAATTGGCAACAAATATCGCGATTTCATCATAAATTTAAAGAAAGGTACTTGCTGAATAATGAGGAGCTGGCATCCTACATTTTTAAGTAATTTTTTCCGTACCCACCCTCCAAAATTTTTTTGTCATTTTTTTTCCATGAAGTGCCGAGCCCTAAAAAATGGCATCATTTTTGGAAAATAACAGAGTCTACACTTAGAAAATCGTTGAAGAAAATTGAAATGCTGAAAAAAATTTATTTTTTGAACTTCTTTTATTTTTATTTTCCAGAAATCAGCGTCACTCTCAGAAATCAAGACAAAGCATACAGTGTTAGCGTAGTAGGTATAAAGTTCAAAATAAATAGAATAAATTTGAGTTAAAAAACCGTAGTTTTTTATTCTATTTTCGACATCAGAAAAATTTAATTATCGTTTTTTTCTCTTCTTGACTATTTAATTTTAGCCAAGGCAGATGCTAGGTGGGTTTAATAGCCCCGTCTATTTGTCTTCTCCGAGATATCTTTTGTTATTATGATATGTAATAATGTTGATAATAATGTACGTGATTAAACTGTTGATTTAAATTGATTTACTTTATCAAAAAAAGAGAAATTTATTCTTTCTTTCTTTATGTGTTAGTGGGAACTTTTTTGGAAAAAAAATAAAGGAAAAGCTTTGAAAAAGAACTTGTTTCAATAACAAAAATTCCATTTCAACCAAACTCTGTACAAGAAACAGCAGTTTGGAGTACAATTAGCAGAAAAACTATTGGGGTTGATGAAATGTTTAAAATGGGAGAAAACTTTTTCGGAGTTCTCTGGATGTCTATATTTACCCAAGTTTCATTCTGTACATTTAAAAACTTCAAAATCGGAAAACTAACAAAAACGGAAAAGCAATATAATCTTCTGCCTATTTTGTTCGAAGATGCAAAGATATTTCTCCATCTAAAATTAGTTCTAATAATGATTTATCTATGCTGCTTCTTTGAGAAGAAGGAAGTCGCAAAGTTAAAGGACCCTTCCTCTTCTCCAATAACATGTTTTCACAGTTTTAATTTTTTTCCTTGGTTTACCGCACCAGTAATCAAACCGATTCTGTGTAGATCAATGATTCTACCAGTTTAAATGCATCTAGCAAGATTTGAATTGACTGCGACTGATGATCATATTTCAGCTAAGGCTTTTTTAAGATTGTTGGGACTAGAACACTCGACTGTATTGATCTTCTAAAAAAAGAGCCTCTTCCCGTCGCCACGAATTTGAGCTTAGAATTTTTGTGTTGATAACATTTATGCTCATGTGGAATTAAAACGTATCCAGGTTTCGAAGAGGCCAATGGTAGATTACGCAAACAATTTATTATTCTCGTGAATGCTTCTCAATAAGCTGGATTCAAGAGAAATGTTTCTAGAAAGAGGAAGTTGTAAGTTCAACTGAAGTGGCATGTTTTACAAAAGAAGAACAAGTAAAATCATGGTTTGGATGAAGTAGTGATATAGTTGCAAGGAAGTATTTGTTTGGCAAGTCTCTTGAAATAATTGATTTTTTATTATTTCATTTTTTCGTTTTAAACGTCTTTTTTCTCTCCATCCCTCTTTGTAGACTGTCCAAGTTTATTTTTATTAGGTTTTTGGTTTAGCAGTTGTACACAAAAAAGTTAAATTTACTATCACAGAGTTATGTAATTTCATGTTGGGGTAAAAATAAGGTAAAATTTTCCCTAACTTTCCTTTTTTGTAAAGTAGAGAGCAGAACATAGCACATTTTAAGAAGAATTTTTTCTTTTAACGACGGGAAATTTGATTAATATTTTGGACTCTCCTTCGATTGTTTGTTAGAGCTGACGACCATGGTTTTCTAATTCTTTTTAGAGGTCTTCGACCTATCTTTTCCTTCAGATTTCTTCTTCAAGGATTTTGGGAGATGTCTTAATAAAAAAAACAATCTTCTATTTGAACAGACGCATGTTGCCTGTCCACTCTCAGTAATACTAAATTCTCTGTTTTCTGTTTGCACTTTTCTCCGTTTTGACTCCGTTCCTGACAACCACAATATTTTAACCTGCTATTGTACGTTTTGCAAAGATTACCCAGGTTGAGGTCATCGTTCAAAAATCCTTATGAAAATACCCATTCAGACAATTTTTGCCTATGAAATTATCCAGGCAGACCAATAATGCCTATGATCCAGACTTTGCCTCGTTCAAATTTTCGTAGCGTTTATGTGCTCGTTCAAAAACGCTTATGAAAAGACCCGTCCAGTCAAAATGCGATATGACTTTGGCTTTCCAATTAGCAGAGACGTAGGAGCAAACAATTTTCTGGTTACTTTACTATTTTCCGCCCTGTTCCACTCTAAATTTCCATAATCCATCTTTCGCGGCGTTGCCAATTAGTATTTTCATTGTCTTCGAAATAGATTATCAAATTTTTTAAAAGAAAACACATCCAATTATATTGACAAAATAATTAAGTCGTCAAGTGGAGAGCGCTTTGAAGAATGTTTGGACTATGTGAGAACTTTTCCTTAATCGTATTTAGACCGAGCGAAATTTAAGTGGTCTACTGATAACACGTTTGCCCTTTGAAATGTTTTTGATGAGCCAATTATTTTCTGAATGTTCTCCGTTGAAACTATATCCATATCTTCGAATAATTAGGTGGCCTCAAGGAAAATTATTTATATTTTAAACAAAATGATAACAAAACGAGTAATTTTTTTTTAAAATGAATGTGTCGGCAGAATTCCTTGGGTATGGGGAAAATAGTAGAGGAAACACGGGTAAAAACTGTTGCGGAGAATTTGGTACAAATTTGTTCAATCGTTTTTTTTGTGGTTAATAATCAGAACAAATTGGTTTTGTGGTTAATTTTTTTTTATTCTGTCATATTTTGCAAATCCAAGTGTTGCTCTGCAGTTCACTTTTTGTTTGGTGCCTTACTCTGAAAACAAAGTTTGGCTTGTTGAAATAAAAACATTTTTCATGCAAATTGAAAAATTGGAACACATCAAGTTTGAAAGAATATATGAAAAGCAGATAGATATAGCGAGGCAAGGCCACAAGGGTCAATAGGGTGTAAAATTAGTTAAGTTTTAGGAAACAGGTAAAATTCAATGAAATTTGACGGTTAACCAGCGGAGATCTTTTTAACAAAAATTATTGACGAAAGTTGTTAATTGAAGTTGTAGTTTGCTCTAGAGAAACATATACTCAATGAACAGTATATCAACGTTTGTTTTTCTATTGTGTGGACAGAAAATCACCAAAATCAACAAATTAAATTTGAACAAATTACACAAGACGCAATCAACAATTGCAATGATCTAATTTTTTGCTCATTGGTAGGAAGAAAGTAATCGGAAAACTGAAAATGGAAAAACAGGCATCATGAAAGTTCTTTGCAGTCAGCTAAAAAGTGCAAAGGATCTTCAATTTACATCATCACTTTGTATCTTTAGTCTTTTTAAATAACATGACAAAGAACTACAATCAGATTGTGTTGAGTGTTTTTCAGAAAGTGATAGAGGTTCAATGATATGCAAATCTTTTTATATGACAATTGAAATCATTCTTACGATAAAATTACAATGTTGCCTATTTCTTTTTGTTTGTTGATATCAATTTTTAGTGCTTCGATTTGAAACAGTTGTAGCATAACTGGCATGAAATGCATTAACAAAGAAATAGAGATGTTTTTTCTCAGTTCGAGCATCTTGAAATTTTTAATTTTTTTAATTGCTAAAATAAACACTTGATAAAGACTGTCATAGCTGATCTAGTGGTCAATATGTGTGAGACCAATTCGCAATTTAGGTATGTGATAATTAGGTTATTTTTGATAGCACGAGATAAAAACAAGCTTCGAAAAGTAGATTGTTATATTGACAGAAAAATTTAGTGTCAACTGAAATCTATACAACAAAGAAAACAGTATGGAGCATAGTTACCGATGAGTCAAGACTGTCCTTAAATATGTTCGTTTCAGTTTCCCTTGGATTAGTATGGTTACGCAAGGTTCATTGTATAATTTTAAAAAATCATGTGATGTTTGTTCTATAATGGAATAGCGGCGTTTCTTCTGAAAAACAACAAAAAAACAAAAAGGGTCTAATAGTTGTAGTATTTTGTTGAAATATATCAAATACAAAGTTTTTTCTCCATCTATGCTGACGGAGTTTTTGTTTGAATCTACTGCTATACCGAAAGATTCGTTCAGTTCGAAACATTTGCTCTATGGTGCTTTAAATTTGCAATGGTAGTTCTTAATTCCTAAAACCTTTTCAATTTTAGGGAATAAAAGTCCTCTACACAAAACATTAAGGAAAAACATTGTGAAAACATAATGAAAATATTATAGAAAAACATTAGGAACCAAAACTATATATTTGCTATGGAAAAACATTCAATCATTTTTCTCAACGTGTCATCTGGTCTAAAGATTTTTAAAATTTTGTTTTGTTCTTAAAATAATGTTAGTTGATAGTAGCAGGTAAAGTTTGTAATATTGGCAACAATAGATTTTCAAATAAAAATAGTTTTTTTTCTTGTGCTATCTAAATTAATTGCTTACTAAATTACACGAAGAAGTAAAAACTCGAAAGGACATCAAAAGTTTGTCAGACCCGTCGATTGTTTCTATTTAATTCTTCTCAAAGTCGTTTTGATTATTTAGGACGCTTTCTTGCTTGAATAAAAATTAATAAAATAATTAAATTTATCTAAATACGAGGAGTTTCCCAGGAAAAGTAAAGTCGATATAATTGTTTTCCACATAGATAAAAAGATAATAATCTGAGTGGTTGCAAAAAATCCTACGCAAGTTTTTTATCCATAATTTACACAAAACTGCTTCAAAAAAGGCACTTGAAATCTTTAGTTTTATATACTATATTCGCCCTTGATACTTTTACATCAAGTCTCACGGGCCGGTCTATAATTGTCTAATCTCAAAAGCTTTCTTTACTGTCTCAACTTTACTGCTTCCCGTCTATTGTCAGGCCACTTTTCTTGAAGTATTTCTTCTGAAGCTGAGAGCTAATAACTTTGGCATGATTTTTCCCTCAAAGAGTTGCAGCGTTGGCTGGATTTTGTTGCAATGTTATTAATATAAGGCGCAACGATTTACTTACTCCCTTTGGAATTAAGTTTCAATTTGTGTTTAATCTTAGTATGAATACTAAGAGATCATATAAATCATATATGACCTTGTGTGAAATCAAGGGAGTTGTATGATTAGCAAGATAAAGAAACGCAACCCGGGAATAAAAGAATTCTCCGCAACTCAACTGAAAAACAGTGAATGGCAGTGACTCACGCCTACTTAACAATAGATCGGCGTTCTCCCAGTGCTTTTATGCGTTTTCAAATTACTTCATATCACCCTATCTTTAAATGGAAAAATGTCGCCATTTCCCAATGCTTTTACGCTAGAAAGACAATTATGATATAAACAATTACAGCAACACGTTTCCCATAAGGAAAAGACTCCGTCTAGAAATGGGGGGAATGAACAAGTAATGAAGTAGCTATGTTGGACAATTATGGCGACATACTTCTTATACTTATAATATCTTCGTATATACTATATCAGTTCACTTGAGTGTTACATATTTTATACATCCTCAACAAATTTGGCTGAGAAAACGTTCGAAATTTTTCTTTCCCCGCAAATTGTTTTTTGTATTTACTCATTTATACATTATTTCCGCTGGTGGCAGTCTAAATATTTGATAAATAAATCATGAATATTATAAATCATGAATCATGAATATTATTAATGATTTATATATTTAAAACTGAAGGAGTTTTGCATGATCATCAGAGGACAAAATAATTATTTTGCATTGCTTATTCGAGATATCTTGATGAAATATTTTGTCCAAAGTTCTGCAGATTGAGTGTATCTTTCATATCTTTTTCGCCCCCTCCAACTTATCTTTTCTAGCGCAGAAGACCTAGTCGCTCACGTAATATTTTAACATCCCTAGTCGATTCAGGATGTTAATCTTGCAAGAATCTTGCAAGGTCTAGCAAGACTATGCATAATCATGCAAGATCTGGCAAGATCAACAAAATTTTGCAAGAGTTTCTTGCAAGATTAACATCCTCTTGCGAGATCTTGTAAGATTAACAACAGATTTTGCAAATTTTTGTTGCTCCTTAACGGATCCTAAATAAAAAAGCGCCTAAAATAGCCGCAGAAGTCCATTCCTATCCTAGTTTTGAAACAAAAAACAACGTTCCTATACTAGTCCTAAGTCTTATGAGAAGATACTCAGGTAAACCTGGTGAAATTTTAATTTATAATAAACAACACGTAGATTACCATCTTTTCTCGACTAGGGATATAGTACGCATAAGTTATTAGGTATGTTGATGACCCTGTTTAGAGGGAATGAAGGAGGTTGGGGGACAAGGGGGTAAAATCAATGAATTTTATTATCACAACGAATCTCAGCGGGTCATAATGTATAAATTCGTTATTTTGTGAGTTCAAAAACTGAGCTTAATGATGAGCACTCGCTTATTTGTGTCTGCTATGATAATATTCGTTTTTACGGGGAAAGAAAATTGTCTTTGCTTAACCAGTGCAACAAGATGACAACCCAATACGATACTTCTGGTTACGTTGCTGAGATTGATACCTACATGCGTACCCTTACAGTACCATCCTCTCGCGGAGAAAGCTCTTTGTTATCCCCGTCACCACCCATAGTCGAACATCCAGAACTGGAGACGAGAGACGATAGCGTGATCGCCAGTGATGACACAAGATCTCCCTCTCCTGAGGAAATTGGATTGCCGTCTAGCACAAACAACAAATCATCCTCATTCCAAAAGCTCACAAAACATCCTTCTCCGAGACAAGATATGGAACAAGATTTGCCGAGCGGTTCTCAAGAGCAGACTGCTGATTCGGCTTTCTCGCATTTGATTCGTGGTATGAAGCCGCACAGGTTTTCAGATCGATCCATAGACGATATTAAGGAGGTCCATAGGTTGAAAATTGGAGCTGGTGGTGATAGTGCAAAGAGATCCCGCAGTGTGTCCGGTGTCTTACAGTTAAACAACATACCAATAAATTTGCAATTAGAGATGCACAAAATCACTACAGCAATTCAGGTCAGCATCTCTTTCTTCATTTTTTTGTTATTTTGCCTGCAAATAAAAGAATACTTGCTTCTTTTTTCTGCAGTTTTCGAATAAGTGTGTGATTTTTCTGTCAAGTTGCTCCATCACCCCACAATGAATTAACTTTGTGGAAGAAAGTTGTAAACAACTCAAACAATCGTAAAAAGTTCTTAGAGAGCCTGTTTTCTGAACAGATTTCTGAAAGATTTTTTCTTTATTTTTCGTTGTCAGTTACTGTTAAATTGGTTGACATCTTTGATCTCAAAACAGCAAAACTGATACATTTGGCGTATATCACAGTCGCGAATAGAAAAAAAAGCAGAAAAAAGGCACAGACAAAACTTTTCCATGAAATGGACAAAATATGGTCTTAAATAATAATCGGAATAAAGTAGCATTAAATTAGTCAAACAAAACTAATCTTTTCACATCACAGGACATATTTCATGTTGGCGAGATATCAAGAGCATTACAGTGAAAATTTTTATAACTTGCAAACGAAAAAGTGAACATTAATGGAACCTTTAATTTTTACATTTCACAATAAAAAGATAGAAGAAAACTGCTTAACAAACTACGTGAAACAAATTACCTGAAATAAGTCACAAAACATTACAAATCATTTGGTGCAACAACAAAAATTCTTTCCAAATAACATCACTTTAAAATCACGATTGTATTATTAAAAATCAAGCAACTGACGGTCCCCTCAAGAAACGATTTGGAATCACCGTTGATCAAAGCGTTTTTATGCAAAACTGTCTAAATTCATCTATTCAGATACAAACTCGAATTAAAGGCACTCTCAATAATTTTGTTGGACTTGGGGTTTCGTTGGGTTTATTTTCATTAGCAATACATTTAGAATTGGGTTTTCGTTCGTTGGATATATGATTGAAGACATCATTTTTCTGAAATGATTATATTATAGCGATATTGAGAGATTTGTTCGTGTTCAGAATCATTCTTTGAACAGACTGTTTTGACCGCACTTTAATCTAACAAAAAGCATCTTGGAGTGCACTTTATTCTTACCAGAGGCGATTTCGAAGGCACTACAGTCTAATCATAGATAATTTCGAGCAAACTTGATATCTTTTGGGGGCGATTTTGAGAGCACTTGAGTCTGATCACAGGCGAAATTGGGTGCATACTAGTTTGATCAAGGGGTGACATTTTAGCGCACAATATTTAGATCAGAGGAAGTTTTTGAGCGCACTTTTTGCGCGCACCGAGCATAAACTGTCAATTTTATGCAATTCAAACAGGGCTTATGGCATTACCAAAATAGGCAAACTGACATAAAAATTGCATTAGAGTGAAGTAAAAATGACAATAGTCCAAATCACTCAAATCAAATAGTGTTCTCAAGGCTCGACTTAATTGTTTCTGGATGTGATTAATTATTAGCAAGTCCCAAAGTAACAAAATGACTGTGTTTATAACCAATTGGTATATTTAAATTTAGGTACTTTGATTTAACTCTTAATACAAAGGTAGTACTAATGAAATGCTGGTTCAATTGGTTGAATATGTTTTTTTTGACAAATGTCTAATAATTTCTCTGTCAAACTATCATGAATCCAAGAATCCAACCAAGTACACAATCAATTAGACCCCATTGCAGAAAATACTATATAAAAACCGTAATTGTATGATAATTGGTGACATAAAACAATATTCCGACATATTACTGTACCGTTTTTAGGAGTGCAAAAATCTATTAAATCTAACATCTGACAAATTTCTGAACCAATCAAATCACTTTGACTGAAATGAGCGAAAAAATTCTGAACCAGTCCCAACGAATTGATGTGAATTCAATTTTATTACTAATCAGAACGAGATGATTGGTTTGATATAAAGTTGAAACCAACGATAGTAATTACGGGCCACAGCATGTCTCAGTGGACATTGGGACTTTAAATGAATCTATCACAACCGAATTACTGATCTGCGTGCCCTGGTTGGTTTCAAAACAAATTCTGCCAGCATTTAATTTATAGTTATTCATTATGAGCAGTTTCGGCAATTTTAAAAACGGTTCCACTTTTGGCACTATAAATTGTCGGCATGGTATTAAATCTGCGTAGTTGTACGCAATCTGATAATTTAACTTAATTTTAACTTAATGGATTCAGCAAATATTCAGTCGTAGATGCTAGATTAAATAACTGCAGAAAATATTAGTTAGTCTGAAAAGTGGCTGCAGTTTTGCAAATTAAAATTCAAGTTTAAAACGTTGAGAAATTTAGTTTCCGCTAGTATTGATAATGTTTTCATAATAATTGAGAATAATTATTAAATATTTTTAAAAAGTTTGACTTTGCTGGCTTCTTTTGTTCTCTCTCTCTCTCTCTCTCTCTCTCTCTCTCTCTCTCTGTCCCTCGCTCTCATTTCCCTTCTCTCTCTCTCTCCCTCTCTCTCTCTTCTCTTTCTTTTTTTCTCTTATTTTCCCTCCTGAAAATTTTTAACTGCTTTTTGTGTATTTTTAAAAAATTACAACAATAATAGATTAAAAAGTTTGCAAACGCCGGTCACTCTGAGAAATGATTTGAAAGCTTACAGAAGGCAAGGTTACCACTTGTGGTACACAGGTGTCAGTTATTCCCCCTTTGCTGTTTACATTTCCTTATTTAGTGCTGTTCAAGATTCCATATTTGGCGATGTTTAAGTTTCCCTCCATTTTTATTTGTTTATATCTAGGATTTTAGGTTTTCACGTCTTTGGTTCTGTTCAGATATATCGTTCATACGTTTGAGCTCTTCCGCTAACTTTGTTTATATTTTATGATGAAAAATTGTGTTCACAAGTCTTTCAGTCATGATACGACTTCAATTTAATTTACTGCATTCTGTTCAATACTCTTTTGATACTGACTACTGAATTCAAAACTTCCTGTTCAGTCTTTCTAATCGCTAAGAATAGCTTCTTAGCACAATAGATTGCCGATCCACCTCGCCATAGCTGCTTTGCCGATCCGCCCCACAAAACATACTACTTCGTTAATCAAACATTAAGCCTGCTTCGCCCCGCGAAACGGCATTCTAATTTTGACGGGTCAGTTCGCACGGCGAATCAATCAAATTTATCGCTACATACAAACAGTGTACGACACCACCGCTGCTATCTATTTTAGACAATCGGTGGTTGTATTGAAAAAACACCATCTTTACTAACAAATGGTCTTCAAAAAACGGCAACTCTGTGCAAATAACACTCGATGAAGTACAATTTTAGAACAATTGCAGTTAAAAAACAGATAAAACCATATCTCCATATTCCATGCCAAAATTTTGTAAACAAGGGTTGCGCAATAAAATGTTCAAAAATTTAGAGCCCTCCCCAATTTGATGTCTCGATTCAAAATTAGATTCAATATTAACTTAGAGTGAGATTTCTTACGTTTTTCGGCTTCAATTCAGTTGTAACTGAAGTTGGGTTATAACTTTTGAGTCAGCATCATTTTTTGTGGATGCTTGAACTGCAGAGTAATTTAAGAGAAGAGACTATACTATTCTTGACTATTAAATGGTGCGAAATTCGTACTAATAAATAGAACCAAAAATATGTGGTATGAATAGACCATGCTTGACTCGTGAAGACTTAAGCTTTACTTAAATTCTGATGCTGGACCGTGCATTCGTGGTGAATATTAACCCCCCCCCCCCACCCCCAACCCCACTAGACTCTCTTAGTCATCTCATAATTCGAGGTCTCAACTAAATTGCATTGGGCTAAAAACAGCTTCTGGCTGTAGTGATGCTTCGGTCATTTCATCCCAAACCCGATCCCCCCCCGCAGCTCAGTGTTCATAAGTTACCACCACCACCACCCCCTCCGACGCAGCACGTGCTATTTTACTTTATAGTTACGTGCTGTACAACTTTTAATTTTTTTAGGCTAATGAGCTAGACATTGGCAGGAGCTATTGTGAAAATGACAAGCCGAGGCTCCGGAACAACTTTCGCTTAGAAGCCGAACGGGACCTGGTACCAGTTTCAAACAACGGTTCTTCAAAACAGCGTAGATACATCAGAACTATCCCAGCTGTCATATCACCAAAGGTTGAGATTTTGAATGAAGCTGCAGGGAAAGATCAGGATCAGGGGCCATCAAGGCAATCGACTCAAGCTCCCTCAAGTGACCAATATTCAAAACCGCCAGACGTCAGGAAATCGGAGGACGTGGAATGGAATAAAAATGCAACCAACGCAGTGGAAATTGCAAATGAGGAAAGCAGCCGCAAGATAATAACAGATCTTGAGCAAAAAATGAAGGAAATGAGCAGCAGCTTGCATTACTACAAGACATACGTGAGTGTATGGATTGGACACAAGAAGCCTAGTTGAAAGTGTCCCACCTTTTCACCCCTATTATCCTTATAACCCCTATCATTTAACCCCAATTAATTCGCCCCGATTTAAGCTTTTTATAATAATTGGTACAATTAACATTCAAAATAAGGCATCCTCACAGTTTGGGGAAAAGATTTTTGAGTGGAAATTTTGTGGTGTTACATGATGCACGGGTAGCATATATGATGTTAAAACTTGGGGGTTTAATAGATCGAAAGTTGTAGATCCAAGGCTAATATGCGTTACCACCTGAGCTGCCGAATTCGTCATTTTTTATCAAGTATTATAAACCATATTCCCAGGTTGAGGTGCCAGACCGAAAGTCGATATGTCCAGACCGTCCCAACTGGAAAGTGTCTATGTCCAGACCCTCCCAGACGGAAGGTGCCTATGTCCAGACTTTCGTGCGTTCAAAATTTTTCGTGCGTTCATCGTGCGTTCAAAACTCCCTATGTCCAGACTTTCGTGCGTTCAAACGTGCCTATGTCCAGACTTTCGTGCATTCAAACGTGCTGATGTCCAGACTTTCGCGCGTTCAAAATCTTATATGACCAGACTTTAGTGCGTTCTAAATGAAAAATCGTGCGCTCATTTGTGCGTTCATGTCCAGACTATCGTGCGTTCAAAAACACCTATGTCCAGACTTTCGTGCGATCAAAAATGCGTATGTCCAGACTTTCGTGCGTTCATGTTTAGATAACATTTTTATAATGTATTCATTTCAAGTATAGATACGTTAGGGTCATGGTTGTGATGAAGTGCCCTAGCAGTTGCTACATTCTGCTTAATAAAAGAAATTCGATTAAAGTATTGGCTGAAGGGGGTGCCAGCGACCCAGTTATTAAAGTATAATTTGCTTTGCAACTTCAGCAAGGGTTTATAATTCTAGGTGTGAAATTGTTTTAAACAAAGCAAAATGTTGGATGCGAATTTTCTTGCGTTCGATATTTTGTAACTTTTGAACTCAAGTGAGTTGAGGTTTTCTTGGTAGAAAGCTTTCACTTGAGTGAGCACTCTATTAAGAGTGTTTAGTCAAACATGGACTCATCAGTTTTTGGCATTCTTGTTTCCATTCAAAAAATTTTCGTGCGCTCCAGAGTCACAATGTCCAGACTTTCGTGCGTTCAAAATTGCTTATGTCCAGACTATCGTGCGTTCAAAATTGCATATGCCCAGACTATCGTGCGTTCAAAATTGCATTTGTCCAGACTATCGTGCGTTCAAAATTGCATATGTCCAGACCATCGTGCGTTCATTTTTTTTCCAGACCGTGTAATTTTGAACGCACGACGCCACCTTGTGCGTTCATTTCGGTCTGGACATATCGACTTTCGGTCTGGGACCTCACCTGTTAAAGCTATATGCTTTAATTTTTCTATTATCAACCTTTTGTTAACTCAATTTTTTGTACAGTCAAATTGTTTGCCATTAGTCTGAAAGAGTAATTGCAGAGTTCACTCTGTCTTTTGTCAAAAATCTTGAAAAGAATGCAATTGCATTCTTTTCAAGAATTTTGACAAAAGACAGAGTGAACTCTGCAATTACTCTTTCAGACTAATGGCAAACAATTTGACTGTACAAAAAATTGAGTTAACAAAAGGTTGATAATAGAAAAATTAAAGCATATAGCTTTAACAGTGACATACTAGATCGGTGCCAAACAATTTAAATTGTTAAAAGCACTAAAATGACGAGACGACGTTTATTCAAATAATAATTTTTCTGCTCCAGTTTTCAATAGTCAGTTGTAGTGATTAAAAATTGATTTAAATTGGAAAACTGATCGAGGCCTCATTTTCCAGGTAAGAGTTTCCGTTTTCGTGTTTTGAACTGCAATCAGAAAATATGATGAGAATTATAGCCTGCCCCATGAGAATTATAAAAGGACAGATTATCGGCCATGAGGCGAAAAAATTGGACGTTGATTCAGTTGATCCAACTTGATCCAACTCACTTGATCCAACTCTTTTACAAACTAATAAAGCTTGAGCTTTTCTGCGAATAAACTTCATCGACAATTTTGTGAAAATTACAGATGCGGTTTTTCTAAAGTTAGTCGCTAATAAATCCATGTTGCATCTAAATTGTCTTTATTTTCTTTTATACTGTAGTAAGAATCAGTTTTGATCATATATATATATATATATATATATATATATATAAGAATTAAATTAAGTTCGCTCGATAGTTCTTTGCTTTCGGATTGACGTTTTTTGTTTCCAAACATTTTTTCAAAGAATTTTTAGTCCAAAAACTGGGTGTTGTTGATATTTCCCGTTGCTTTCAAACACAAACTAAACATAACTAGACCTTGTTCCTCAATAAAACGCCTTTGAGTATCCACGTGCCCTAGCAAAAAGTTAATGCACTCGGGAACAAATTATTACATTTTTTTTAAAATTTATTTTTCAATTATGTCATCACTTTGTTTTCAATACTTTTTGCAACACCTTTGAATTTTATTCTTTTTTGTCATTGTGTGATATCTTCATACTGTAAATGTTACCCTCTATTTATTCTGGTGTTGTGAAGCTACATTTTCGGGAGGTGCGAGTTTTACATTTCGTCATAATCTTGTATCTCAACCTTTTTTCAAAAAAAAATTAAATCAAGTTTCCGCCTCATGATTTCCAGTTCGGTCCTGAAAAGAAATCACGGTAATAAATTGATTTTCAATATCGCAAACTCTGCAAATAAATAGATGTAAAATAATAAATATAATTAGACGAAACAGTTTGCGTTTTCTAAAAAACTAGTAAATTGTTGATATAAAAATCAATGTAGATAATAGATTCCCGAAAATAAGCGATGTGGATTTTATGTTCTTGCCAGCAAGAACATAAAATCCACATCGCTTTTGAAGTTCTTTTCTCATAATTTAAAACTGCAAGTTATTTCGTTACTGAAAGCAGCACTATAGCAGAAAAATAATTAAGTCCTTATAGGCACACTGAACAACCTGTGTTGGAACCGCGAAAAACAAAACAACTTGAAGTTAAAATTTTCGTGATTACAACGCAGTAACCTTTTGTACTGATAACCAGATTTTATAAATGAAATGAACAATTGCTCTTGATCGAATGTCTTTAGTGCTCACAAGACGGCATTGGAAGCCAACAAAAATAGCGCATCTGTGCACTCAATTGAAAATAAAAAGCAGGATCACAGCCCGCACTTAGAAATGGGCTTTTATTTACGTTTGTAACGCCAGCTTTTAAACTTTTCGACTGACCTTTTATTTTCAGCTGTTTGAATGCTGCCAGGAACTTACGTTTTTGCAGTTAACTTTGGTGAACCGCATATCCACTATTTCGTTTTCTACGGTAGTTTTTTTATCGGTAATCGATCATCACTCCTAGTATATAATTTCACAGTTTTGCTTGAAAAAAATTAGTTTTGCTCAAAATGCACGGCATTTTCATTTTGAAACAACCAAATTTTGTAGTTTTTAATATAAACTTCGAAAATAGAACGAAATTGGAAAACCCCGTCCAAAATATTTTAGCACTATAACATGGGTACTGTTTCAGCGGAGTTCCAAGTTTGTGCTGCAAAAAAAGTGGAAATTGAGTACACTTAGAAATTTTTGCTTCATGAAAATCTGAAGACAATTTGCTTTATAATCAATACAGAATCTTTTGCGTCTTCCATGGCTCCAATGATAAAGATATATTAGTTTTTCAGTTGCAGTTGCTCTAACTTTGCTTTGTACGTTGTACAAAATTCTTTTCCGGCTAGAAAGCTTTGTGCCTTGCGAAAAATTTCGTGAAACAAAAAATTAATTCAATTTCAATAGGTCAAGTACAGTTAAACGGTTCTATCAGAAATTGAGATTGCTAAACTAATAAGATAACACAAATGAATCACTCGTTAGTCCGACACAGTGTTTTAATCTACAAGTCAGATTGCAAATATGGGTAATTTAAATCAATTTATAACTAGAAAAAGATCAGTTTTCGCCTCATTTTCACAGTCTTTCAAGCT
>NW_027451742.1:0-19469 GCF_964194025.1 Convolutriloba macropyga
AAGCAACATAATACTAGTCATATCATAGAGCGTGATCAGCTTGTGACGTTCTCATGATGAAGTTTCACCAACAGTGTCTCATTTCGAGCTTAAATCCAGCTACTAGTAACTACACAGTACTGACTGCAACGCTAACTTTTATCTATACCTTTCACATGCTGCGCTTTCGGCCAGGGCCTACTAACGTCAACATAATACTCGATATAAACTTTTGTTCATGATGCAGCTTCCCCATGCAGAAGTTTCGCCTTCAAATGCTCTCTTGGCCATATGACGTAACACAAGGTTACTAGTAACATCACAGTACTAGCCACAATTTGATCGCAAAATTCTACGACTTTCACATGTTGATGTTTCGGCTTGCGCTTAGCCTACTATAAGCAACATAATACTAGTCATATCATAGAGCGTGATCAGCTTGTGACGTTCTCATGATGAAGTTTCACCAACAGTGTCTCACTTCGAGCTTAAATCCAGCTACTAGTAACTACACAGTACTGACTGCAACGATAACTTTTATCTATACCTTTCACATGCTGCGCTTTCGGCCAGGGCCTACTAACGTCAACATAATACTCGATATAAACTTTTGTTCATGATGCAGCTTCCCCATGCAGAAGTTTCGCCTTCAAATGCTCTCTTGGCCATATGACGTAAGAAAAGGTTACTAGTAACATCACAGTACTAGCCACAGTTTGATTGCAAAATTCTACGACTTTCACATGTTGATGTTTCGGCTTGCGCTTAGCCTACTAGAAGCAACATAATACTAGTCATATCATAGAGCGTGATCAGCTTGTGACGTTCTCATGATGAAGTTTCACCAACAGTGTCTCATTTCGAGCTTAAATCCAGCTACTAGTAACTACACAGTACTGACTGCAACGCTAACTTTTATCTATACCTTTCACATGCTGCGCTTTCGGCCAGGGCCTACTAACGTCAACATAATACTCGATATAAACTTTTGTTCATGATGCAGCTTCCCCATGCAGAAGTTTCGCCTTCAAATGCTCTCTTGGCCATATGACGTAACACAAGGTTACTAGTAACATCACAGTACTAGCCACAATTTGATCGCAAAATTCTACGACTTTCACATGTTGATGTTTCGGCTTGCGCTTAGCCTACTAGAAGCAACATAATACTAGTCATATCATGGAGCGTGATCAGCTTGTGACGTTCTCATGATGAAGTTTCACCAACAGTGTCTCATTTCGAGCTTAAATCCAGCTACTAGTAACTACACAGTACTGACTGCAACGATAACTTTTATCTATACCTTTCACATGCTGCGCTTTCGGCCAGGGCCTACTAATGTCAACATAATACTCGATATAAACTTTTGTTCATGATGCAGCTTCCCCATGCAGAAGTTTCGCCTTCAAATGCTCTCTTGGCCATATGACGTAACACAAGGTTACTAGTAACATCACAGTACTAGCCACAATTTGATCGCAAAATTCTACGACTTTCACATGTTGATGTTTCGGCTTGCGCTTAGCCTACTAGAAGCAACATAATACTAGTCATATCATAGAGCTTGATCAGCTTGTGACATTCTCATGATGAAGTTTCACCAACAGTGTCTCATTTTGAGCTTAAATCCAGCTACTAGTAACTACACAGTACTGACTGCAACAATAACTTTTATCTATACCTTTCACATGCTGCGTTTTCGGCCAAGGCCTACTAACGTCAACATAATACTCGATATAAAATTTTGATCATGATGCAGCTTTCCCATGCAGAAGTTTCGCCTTCAAATGCTCTCTTGGCCATATGACGGAACACCAGGTTACTAGTAACATCACAGTACTAGCCACAGTTTGATTGCAAAATTCTACGACTTTCACATGTTGATGTTTCGGCTTGCGCTTAGCCTACTAGAAGCAACATAATACTAGTCATATCATAGAGCGTGATCAGCTTGTGACGTTCTCATGATGAAGTTTCACCAATAGTGTTTCATTCGAATTGGTTCTGCTTTAAGCTCTCCAATTGTTTTGGATGAACCAGTTTTGCCCTTCGAAGCCACTTTTGTGAGCTTTTGTGGGTCTTTACCAAGAGGATATACCTCAAGGCCTCTTTCAATTCCTTTAAGTTCTTTCAACTCCTTTACAGTTTCTAGGTTCACATAGCTGCAAACCTTATTTCTAGTTTTAAGTCTGGCCAACTTGGGGAGAGTTGGTGCAGACCGTGACCAATTCTAGTAGGATGCCACAACAAGAATGTGATCAACTTAGCTTGTCGATGAACCTGCCCCACATTCAAACAACTCTATCGCCTTTTCCTCGTATAGTTATATGCGAGGGCCTCTCATAGAGAGCGCTGTTAGCAACCTTTTCCACATAGACGATAAAGTTGTGAGTGTTTTGCACATGGCTGTTGTCATCACCACGTGACGAGTCAACTCAGCTTGACTCTCTACACTCCGACAAGCTTTGCACATACGCCTTTAGTTCAGTATGTGTCTTTAATCTGACTCCGGTGCCTCAAGCCGGAAAAATTGTCAGATTATGATCATTATCGGTTAGTCATCCCGATGCAAGATCGTATCGTACTGTCTTTGTCTACCTCCAGATTCCGAAGAACAGGAGGAGACTCTCCCAGACCTACATATCTGGGAGAATGTTCAGAGGGCGAGAAGCTGTGGATTACTCTCCCCTAAGAACTGACTAAACTTTACCCTCGTCCAAGGTAAGTTTATTTTAGCTAGCCTTCTATGTAAAGGATCTGAGGCTAAGCTGTGTTTTTTCGAGCCTTTGGCTCGGAGCAAGTTCAGTGGGCGCCCCGAGTAGCTCAACTCTTTCCCACTGAACAGCGCAACGCTCTGTCACTCGCTGGGATTTTTGCGTGTCGGTTCTAACCACGCGACTTGTGGACCTTTTTAGGCCTTTCTCATTCACAAGTCTATAGCTGGGCTTCTATAACCCAGCTTCTGAGATCTAGATAGCTGCAGTTCTGCTAGGCTGCTTTTGCTAACTAGTCTCCCTTTAAGCAGTCCCTTGCCATGACTGCTGAACTATGTATCCACACAAGTAGTTTTTGAGCTCGATACATAATTCGAGATTGGTTGCCAAGCAATCTCTAGCGACAGAGCGTCATGCGCACTACAGACATGGCCTCTACCAGCAGCCATGCCCGAAGGAATCAATCACTGATCCTTCCGCAGGTTCCCCTACGGAAACCTTGTTACGACTTTTACTTCCTCTAGACAATTAAGCTCGATCCGCTTCATCCCGTTGCCGGAGACCGAAGTCCCAACAGTAGGAATTTGCAATTCTTGCTTAACTATCCAATCAGTAGTAGCGACGGGCGGTGTGTACAAAGGGCAGGGACGTAATCCCTATGAGTTGTTGACTCATAAGTACCAGGAATTCCTGGTTCACGTCTGCAAGTTACAACAGACGATCCCCTTGAAGCGCTGTACTTTTCTCTGATTGCCCAGTCCATTTCGGACCAAGGGCTGAGTACTCAATCTAAAAGTACACAGTGTAGCGCGCGTGCAGTCCAGAACATCTAAGGGCATCACAGACCTGTTATAGCCTCACTTCATCTGCGGTATTTAATTCCGCATAGTTCCTCTAAGAAGTGTTTGAATTCACATATAGTGAATTTCATTATTTAGATGGAGAAGATCTCGTTCGTTATCGGAATTAACCAGACAGATCACTCCACTAACTAAGAACGGCCATGCACCACCGCCCATATAATCATGAAAGATATTCAATCTGTCAATCCTTAAGATGTCTGGACCGGGTGAGTTTTCCCGTGTTGAGTCAAATTAAGCCGCAGGCTCCACTCCTGGTGGTGCCCTTCCGTCAATTCCTTTAAGTTTCGATTTTGCAACCATACTTCCCCCGGAACCAATAAACTTTGGTTTCCCGGTTAATCTCTTGCCAAGTCAAGATCGACTTTGACAAATTGTAGGTTGGTATAGTTTATGGTCAGAATTACGAGGGTATCTAATCCTCTTCAATACTCTGACTTTCGTTCTTGATTAATGAAAACATTCTTGGCAAATGCTTTCGCAGTAGTTTGTCTTGCCACGATCCAAGAATTTCACCTCTAACGTAGCAATACAAATGCCCCCGTCTGTTCCTTTCAATCATTACCGCACTCAGCCAACCGGCATCAATCGAGTAGCGGGTCATTCTCCATTATTCCATGCTTTATTATTCGATCCCAAAGGATGCTTTGAACACTCTAATTTTCTCAGGGTGAAAACACCGTTTCCACAGTTCGTCACATTTAAGTGCAAACTATTTCTTCGATGCGAAGGATGAGCGGAACGAGTCAACAGATTTAACTGAAGACCATGTTGCCGTTCTACTCAAACAGATCCAACTATGAGCTTTTTAAACGCAGCAACTATTGCATACGCTTGTAGAGGCTGGTATTACCGCGGCTGCTGGCACCAGACTTGCCCTCTACTCGTTCATCAATGGAGCTTTTAAGTCCATTCCATTCTGATTACAAACCATAAAGGTTCATATCATTATTTCTAGTCACTACCTCCTCGTGCGGAGAGTGGGTAATTTGCGTGCCTGCTGCCTTCCTTGGATGTGGTAGCCGTTTCTAAGGCTCCCTCTCCGGAATCGAACCCTGATTCCCCGTTACCCGTCACAACCATGGTAGTCCGTTACACTACCATCATAGGTTGATAGGTCAGAAATTCGGAAGTTCCGTCCCCAAGCCGAAGCTATCTGGGATCTTTCAGTTACTAGGACTCATCACGGGATGTGTCTGTACTTAGCAAATCACCCGGTGTAGTCTTGTAAAAGTCTCCGACAGTGTCGGACAATCAGCATGCATTAGCTGCAGGGTTACCGCAGTTATTCATTTAGCTTGCAAATCAACTAATAGATAGTAACTGATTTAATGAGCCATTCGCGGTTCCACTTTTTCAAGCTTCGCTTGCACATGCATGGCTTAGTCTTTCAGACAAGCATATGGCAACTGACAGGATCAATCAGTTTAATTGTACTTTGAACAATCTTTCGATTTGTTCGAATTTAGAAAGACATAGCCTTGCGGCCTCGTCAATCTTGCTTTGAGCTTTTTAAATCACGAAGAGTTTCAATGCATGCTTTGGCATGGCTACTAGTTACTACACAGTACTCTACACACTTAGAGTTACCCACGATTACACATTTCACATGCTGATGTTTCGGCTCGCGCGTACTAGAAACAGCATAATACTATGTGTACTGGTAGATAGCGCTCTGTGAGCATTTCCCATGAGCAGGTTTTGCCCTCCAAATCTCTGTTCTACTGTTACCAATACCGGCTAACAACTGTATCATACTAGGGAGAATTGACTCATGATTTAAAAACCAGATGTTCACATGTCGATGTTTCGGCTCTCGCCTACTAGAAACAACATAATACTAGTCTGTTAAAAATCTCAATCACGCCGCCTCTTCAGATACAGAAGTTTTACCTTTTATTGGTTAGAGAACAGCTTTCCAGCTGTCGACATGGTTACTAGTAACAACACCGTACTCAACACAAAAACTTTTCAACTTCACAACTTTCACATGCTGATGTTTCTGCTTTCGCATACTAGAAACAGCATAATACTTATTGTTTTGTCAAGTAATTTGTGTGTCTTTCCCATGTGAAGTTTCACCGGTCAACAATGTTTCCCTGACCAATTACGGCTACTAGTAGCTGTATAATACTAGGGAAAATGATTGAGGATTTAATATCAGATTTTCACATGTTGATGTTTCGGCTTTCGCCTACTAGAAACAACATAATACTAGTCTGCTAAGAAATCTCGCTCAAATTGCCTTTTCACATACAGAAGTTTCACCTTCTATTGGTTAGAGAACAGTTCTCAGCTGTCGACATGGTTACTAGTAACAACATCGTACTCAACACAAAAATTCTTCAACTTCACAACTTTCACATGCTGATGTTTCTGCTTTCGCGTACTAGAAACAGCATAATACTTATTGCTTTGTCAAGAAGTGTGTGTGTCTTTCCCATGCGAAAGTTTCACCGGTCAGCAATAATTGCCGTGTCCAATTAAGGTTACTCATAGCTGTATAATACTAGGGAAAATGATTGAGGATTTAATATCAGATTTTCACATGTTGATGTTTCGGCTTTCGCCTACTAGAAACAACATAATACTAGTCTGCTAATAAATCTCGCTCAAATTGCCTTTTCACATACAGAAGTTTCACCTCTTCTTGGTCACTGTACAGATGATGCTGTCTGTTCTTTATTTGGTTCTGCTTATTATAAGGAGGGGCATCACTCCTTCCTCCTTGGTTTGCATGCATTAAGCCTGCTTTGTGAAAAGCGTATCTTTCTAGCTTTTCTTCGCCTTACTCGAGTAGGACGATACAATCCAGACATTAGTCAGTCTTGGTGTAAAGTCACTGAGTATTATTCGGTTCTGCTTTATTCAGCAATATGCTGTATAATTGTTGTAATTTGCGAACATATTTGTTCTCAGTTCCGAACTACTAGCGACGACAGATTACCAGCGGTCATGAGCCATCAAGGTAGTTCTTTGGTGCATCAAGTAGAGAGGTGCCATCAAACAACACTTCCCTAATAATGCTACACACATAGAATTTGCTACAGTGCAGCTTTTTACTTTGCAAAATTTGCGCACAAATTTTGCATAGAATAAATGTTTTATCAAGATTTTTAGATCCCCTCCCTTGAGAGAACGTTACTCCTTTAAGTGAACACCCCGCGGCGTCCTGTTGTTATTGCTTATAACCATTTCGCAAGCCGGAGGCATAATGCACTACGCAAGCCGCTACTTTGGCACAGAGGCACCTAGTTTTACACCCGGGACTTCAGGTGGCCCAGTTTTACACCCAGTACAGCGGTGCCAGTTGGTAACCCGGTGGATCCTCGGAGACCAGACATGATCATAGATCAAACCCGATGTATGCTACTCCTGAACGTATAGTATCTCCACTGTGCAATGAAATTATCGTTCGTTTCGGGCCTTCCTATACGTTCAGCAGACAATCGCTAGGAATTCACCTCGTGACCCGTGGTGACCACACTGGATTTCAAGTTTATTGATTTGGACAGACCTGTCATTTATTTTGCTTTTCAGCTTCAGTTCTGCTCGATCTAGCTTGCCTAAGGCTTGATCTCGCTTTGCTCACCCCTGTAGGAGCCTCTACTAGTACCACTCGGAGTAATGGGGAATCCACCAGACCTAATCGATGAATGCCATCAAACAACAAACATCATACCCGGCTTCATCAGGCATATTTTATTACTTCCGAGAGGTACTTTAGTATCAGATCTTTCTCCATGCCTCTTATGAGGACCCGTCAGACCTTTCGGTTTATCGTTTAGCTTCAGTCCTGCTCGATCTAGCTTTCCCAAGGCTCGATCTAGCTCTATTCGCCCCACTAGAGGGCTCTCTAAGACCCCTCGGTCTTAGTGTTAGCTCCGGTACTGCTCGGTTGTGCTTGCTGAAGGCCCGACCCAGCTTTAGTTAGATTCTCGTACTTTCTCTTGGCCTCTCTAGGAGGACCAGACAGACCTCTCGGTCTATCGTTTAGCTTCAGTCCTGCTCGATCTAGCTTGCCCAAGGCTTGATCAAGCTCTATTCGCCCCGCTAGAGGGCTCTCTAAGACCCCTCGGTCTTAGTGTTATCTTCTGTAATGCCTAACCAAGCTTACTACAGGCCTTGGTCAGGTCTTTATCGGTCACCGATTAGTAACAGACCAATCATAGGGCCTTCCACCCTATCCGGGTTGAGGTCTTTAGTCCAGCCATATTTTGACAAGACACCTCTCCCTAATAATGCCCCACACATAGAATTACTGTCCATGCAGTATTTAACTTGTGTTTTTTTCTAAAATTTGATTTTCACTTTTTGGAGGTTCATTTGCTCCTCTGACACTCTTTCAGCTTCAATCTTACTCGATCTAGCTTTCCCAAGGCTCGATCTAGCTCTATTCGCCCCACTAGAGGGCTCTCTAAGACACTTCGGTCTTAGTGTTAGCTCCGGTCTTGCTCAATCGTGCTTGCTGAAGGCGCGATCAAGCTTTAGTTAGCTTCTCGTACTTCCTCTTGGCCTCTCTAGGAGGACCAGACAGACCTCTCGGTCTATCGTTTAGCTTCAGTCCTGCTCGATCTAGCTTTCCCAAGGCTCGATCTAGCTCTATTCGCCCTGCTAGAGGGCTCTCTAAGACCCCTCGGTCTTAGTGTTAGCTCCGGTACAGCTCGGTCGTGCTTGCTGAAGGCCCGATCAAGCTTTAGTTAGATTCTCGTACTTTCTCTTGGCCTCTCTAGGAGGACCAGACAGACCTCTCGGTCTATCGTTTAGCTTCAGTCCTGCTTGATCTAGCTTTCCCAAGGCTCGATCTAGCTCTATTCGCCCTGCTAGAGGGCTCTCTAAGACCCCTCGGTCTTAGTGTTAGCTCCGGTACAGCTCGGTCGTGCTTGCTGAAGGCCCGATCAAGCTTTAGTTAGCTTCTCGTACTTTCTCTTGGCCTCTCTAGGAGGACCAGACAGACCTCTCGGTCTATCGTTTAGCTTCAGTCCTGCTCGATCTAGCTTTCCCAAGGCTCGATCTAGATCTATTCGCCCTGCTAGAGGGCTCTCTAAGACCCCTCGGTCTTAGTGTTAGCTCCGGTACAGCTCGGTCGTGCTTGCTGAAGGCCTGATCAAGCTTTAGTTAGCTTCTCGTACTTTCTCTTGGCCTCTCTAGGAGGACCAGACAGACCTTTCGGTCTCTTGCTTAGCTTCAGTCCTGCTCGATCTAGCTTTCCCAAGGCTCGATCTAGCTCTATTCGCCCCGCTAGAGGGCTCTCTAAGACCCCTCGGTCTTAGTGTTAACTCCTGTAATGCCTAACCAAGCTTACTACAGGCCTTGGTCAGGTCTTTATCGGTCACCGATTAGTAACAGACCGATCATGGGGCCTTCCACCCTATCCGGGTTGAGGTCTTTAGTCCAGCCATATTTTGACAAGACACCTCCCCCTAATAATGCCCCACACATAGAAATACTGTCCATGCAGTATTTAACTTGTGTTTTTTCTAAAATTTGATTTTCACTTTTTGGAGGTTCATTTGCTCCTCTGACACTCTTTCAGCTTCAATCTTACTCGATCTAGCTTTCCCAAGGCTCGATCTAGCTCTATTCGCCCCACCAGAGGGCTCTCTAAGACACTTCGGTCTTAGTGTTAGCTCCGGTCTTGCTCAATCGTGCTTGCTGAAGGCGCGATCAAGCTTTAGTTAGCTTCTCGTACTTTCTCTTGGCCTCTCTAGGAGGACCAGACAGACCTCTCGGTCTATCGTTTAGCTTCAGTCCTGCTCGATCTAGCTTTCCCAAGGCTCGATCTAGCTCTATTCGCCCCGCTAGAGGGCTCTCTAAGACCCCTCGGTCTTAGTGTTAGCTCCGGTACAGCTCGGTCGTGCTTGCTGAAGGCCCGATCAAGCTTTAGTTGGCTTCTCGTACTTTCTCTTGGCCTCTCTAGGAGGACCAGACAGACCTCTCGGTCTCTTGCTTAGCTTCAGTCCTGCTCGATCTAGCTTGCCCAAGGCTTGATCAAGCTCTATTCGCCCCGCTAGAGGGCTCTCTAAGACCCCTCGGTCTTAGTGTTAGCTCCGGTACAGCTCGGTCGTGCTTGCTGAAGGCCCGATCAAGCTTTAGTTAGCTTCTCGTTTTTTCTCTTGGCCTCTCTAGGAGGACCAGACAGACCTCTCGGTCTATCGTTTAGCTTCAGTCCTGCTCGATCTAGCTTTCCCAAGGCTCGATCTAGCTCTATTCGCCCCGCTAGAGGGCTCTCTAAGACCCCTCGGTCTTAGTGTTAGCTCCGGTACAGCTCGGTCGTGCTTGCTGAAGGCCCGATCAAGCTTTAGTTGGCTTCTCGTACTTTCTCTTGGCCTCTCTAGGAGGACCAGACAGACCTCTCGGTCTATCCTTTAGCTTCAGTCCTGCTCGATCTAGCTTTCCCAAGGCTCGATCTAGCTCTATTCGCCCCGCTAGAGGGCTCTCTAAGACCCCTCGGTCTTAGTGTTATCTCCTGTAATGCCTAACCAAGCTTACTACAGGCCTTGGTCAGGTCTTTATCGGTCACCGATTAGTAACAGACCGATCATAGGGCCTTCCACCCTATCTGGGTTGAGGTCTTTAGTCCAGCCATATTTTGACAAGACACCTCCCCCTAATAATGCCCCACACATAGAATTACTGTTTATGCAGCTTTTCACTTGTGAAATTTTTAATTTTCGCAATTATTATAGAATAAGTGTTTGCGCAGCTTTTCATAGGTCGAGCTCTAGCTAGCTAGCTCAAGCTAGCTAGCTAGCTCAAGCTCAAGCTATCTAGCTCAAGCTCAAGCCAGCTAGCTCAAGCTCAAGCTAGCTAGCTAGCTCAAGCTCAAGCTAGCTAGCTAGCTCAAGCTCAAGCTAGCTAGCTCAAGCTCAAGCTAGCTAGCTCAAGCTCAAGCTAGCTAGCTAGCTCAAGCTCAAGCTCAAGCTAGCTAGCTCAAGCTCAAGCTCAAGCTAGCTAGCTAGCTCAAGCTCAAGCTAGCTAGCTAGCTCAAGCTCAAGCTAGCTAGCTAGCTCAAGCTCAAGCTAGCTAGCTCAAGCTCAAGCTCAAGCTCAAGCTAGCTAGCTAGCTCAAGCTAGCTAGCTAGCTCAAGCTCAAGCTAGCTAGCTAGCTCAAGTTCAAGCTAGCTAGCTAGCTCAAGCTCAAGCTAGCTAGCTAGCTCAAGCTCAAGCTAGCTAGCTCAAGCTCAAGCTAGCTAGCTCAAGCTCAAGCTAGCTAGCTAGCTCAAGCTCAAGCTCAAGCTAGCTAGCTCAAGCTCAAGCTCAAGCTAGCTAGCTAGCTCAAGCTCAAGCTAGCTAGCTAGCTCAAGCTCAAGCTCAAGCTAGCTAGCTAGCTCAAGTTCAAGCTAGCTAGCTAGCTCAAGCTCAAGCTAGCTAGCTCAAGCTCAAGCTAGCTAGCTCAAGCTCAAGCCAGCTAGCTCAAGCTCAAGCTCAAGCTAGCTAGCTAGCTCAAGCACAAGCTAGCTAGCTAGCTCAATCTCAAGCTAGCTAGCTCAAGCTCAAGCTAGCTAGCTCAAGCTCAAGCTAGCTAGCTAGCTCAAGCTCAAGCTCAAGCTAGCTAGCTCAAGCTCAAGCTCAAGCTAGCTAGCTAGCTCAAGCTCAAGCTAGCTAGCTAGCTCAAGCTCAAGCTCAAGCTAGCTAGCTCAAGCTCAAGCTCAAGCTAGCTAGCTAGCTCAAGCTCAAGCTGGCTAGCTAGCTCAAGCTCAAGCTAGCTAGCTAGCTCAAGCTCAAGCTAGCTAGCTCAAGCTCAAGCTCAAGCTCAAGCTAGCTAGCTAGCTCAAGCTAGCTAGCTAGCTCAAGCTCAAGCTAGCTAGCTAGCTCAAGTTCAAGCTAGCTAGCTAGCTCAAGCTCAAGCTAGCTAGCTAGCTCAAGCTCAAGCTAGCTAGCTCAAGCTCAAGCTAGCTAGCTCAAGCTCAAGCTAGCTAGCTAGCTCAAGCTCAAGCTCAAGCTAGCTAGCTCAAGCTCAAGCTCAAGCTAGCTAGCTAGCTCAAGCTCAAGCTAGCTAGCTAGCTCAAGCTCAAGCTAGCTAGCTAGCTCAAGTTCAAGCTAGCTAGCTAGCTCAAGCTCAAGCTAGCTAGCTCAAGCTCAAGCTAGCTAGCTCAAACTCAAGCTAGCTAGCTAGCTCAAGTTCAAGCTAGCTAGCTAGCTCAAGCTCAAGCTAGCTAGCTAGCTCAAGCTCAAGCTAGCTAGCTCAAGCTCAAGCTAGCTAGCTCAAGCTCCAGCTAGCTAGCTAGCTCAAGCTCAAGCTCAAGCTAGCTAGCTCAAGCTCAAGCTCAAGCTAGCTAGCTAGCTCAAGCTCAAGCTAGCTAGCTAGCTCAAGCTCAAGCTAGCTAGCTAGCTCAAGTTCAAGCTAGCTAGCTAGCTCAAGCTCAAGCTAGCTAGCTCAAGCTCAAGCTAGCTAGCTCAAGCTCAAGCCAGCTAGCTCAAGCTCAAGCTCAAGCTAGCTAGCTAGCTCAAGCACAAGCTTGCTAGCTAGCTCAAGCTCAAGCTAGCTAGCTCAAGCTCAAGCTAGCTAGCTCAAGCTCAAGCTAGCTAGCTCAAGCTCAAGCTCAAGCTAGCTAGCTAGCTCAAGCACAAGCTTGCTAGCTAGCTCAAGCTCAAGCTAGCTAGCTCAAGCTCAAGCTAGCTAGCTCAAGCTCAAGCTAGCTAGCTAGCTCAAGCTCAAGCTCAAGCTAGCTAGCTCAAGCTCAAGCTCAAGCTAGCTAGCTGGCTCAAGCTCAAGCTAGCTAGCTAGCTCAAGCTCAAGCTAGCTAGCTAGCTCAAGCTCAAGCTAGCTAGCTCAAGCTCAAGCTCAAGCTAGCTAGCTAGCTCAAGCTAGCTAGCTAGCTCAAGCTCAAGCTAGCTAGCTAGCTCAAGTTCAAGCTAGCTAGCTAGCTCAAGCTCAAGCTAGCTAGCTAGCTCAAGCTCAAGCTAGCTAGCTCAAGCTCAAGCTAGCTAGCTCAAGCTCAAGCTAGCTAGCTAGCTCAAGCTCAAGCTCAAGCTAGCTAGCTCAAGCTCAAGCTCAAGCTAGCTAGCTAGCTCAAGCTCAAGCTAGCTAGCTAGCTCAAGCTCAAGCTAGCTAGCTAGCTCAAGTTCAAGCTAGCTAGCTAGCTCAAGCTCAAGCTAGCTAGCTCAAGCTCAAGCTAGCTAGCTCAAGCTCAAGCCAGCTAGCTCAAGCTCAAGCTCAAGCTAGCTAGCTAGCTCAAGCACAAGCTAGCTAGCTAGCTCAAGCTCAAGCTAGCTAGCTCAAGCTCAAGCTAGCTAGCTCAAGCTCAAGCTAGCTAGCTAGCTCAAGCTCAAGCTCAAGCTAGCTAGCTCAAGCTCAAGCTCAAGCTAGCTAGCTAGCTCAAGCTCAAGCTAGCTAGCTAGCTCAAGCTCAAGCTAGCTAGCTCAAGCTCAAGCTCAAGCTAGCTAGCTAGCTCAAGCTCAAGCTAGCTAGCTAGCTCAAGCTCAAGCTAGCTAGCTAGCTCAAGCTCAAGCTAGCTAGCTCAAGCTCAAGCTCAAGCTCAAGCTAGCTAGCTAGCTCAAGCTAGCTAGCTAGCTCAAGCTCAAGCTAGCTAGCTAGCTCAAGTTCAAGCTAGCTAGCTAGCTCAAGCTCAAGCTAGCTAGCTAGCTCAAGCTCAAGCTAGCTAGCTCAAGCTCAAGCTAGCTAGCTCAAGCTCAAGCTAGCTAGCTAGCTCAAGCTCAAGCTCAAGCTAGCTAGCTCAAGCTCAAGCTCAAGCTAGCTAGCTAGCTCAAGCTCAAGCTAGCTAGCTAGCTCAAGCTCAAGCTAGCTAGCTAGCTCAAGTTCAAGCTAGCTAGCTAGCTCAAGCTCAAGCTAGCTAGCTCAAGCTCAAGCTAGCTAGCTCAAACTCAAGCTAGCTAGCTAGCTCAAGTTCAAGCTAGCTAGCTAGCTCAAGCTCAAGCTAGCTAGCTAGCTCAAGCTCAAGCTAGCTAGCTCAAGCTCAAGCTAGCTAGCTCAAGCTCAAGCTAGCTAGCTAGCTCAAGCTCAAGCTCAAGCTAGCTAGCTCAAGCTCAAGCTCAAGCTAGCTAGCTAGCTCAAGCTCAAGCTAGCTAGCTAGCTCAAGCTCAAGCTAGCTAGCTAGCTCAAGTTCAAGCTAGCTAGCTAGCTCAAGCTCAAGCTAGCTAGCTCAAGCTCAAGCTAGCTAGCTCAAGCTCAAGCCAGCTAGCTCAAGCTCAAGCTCAAGCTAGCTAGCTAGCTCAAGCACAAGCTTGCTAGCTAGCTCAAGCTCAAGCTAGCTAGCTCAAGCTCAAGCTAGCTAGCTCAAGCTCAAGCTAGCTAGCTCAAGCTCAAGCTCAAGCTAGCTAGCTAGCTCAAGCACAAGCTTGCTAGCTAGCTCAAGCTCAAGCTAGCTAGCTCAAGCTCAAGCTAGCTAGCTCAAGCTCAAGCTAGCTAGCTAGCTCAAGCTCAAGCTCAAGCTAGCTAGCTCAAGCTCAAGCTCAAGCTAGCTAGCTAGCTCAAGCTCAAGCTAGCTAGCTAGCTCAAGCTCAAGCTAGCTAGCTAGCTCAAGCTCAAGCTAGCTAGCTCAAGCTCAAGCTCAAGCTAGCTAGCTAGCTCAAGCTAGCTAGCTAGCTCAAGCTCAAGCTAGCTAGCTAGCTCAAGTTCAAGCTAGCTAGCTAGCTCAAGCTCAAGCTAGCTAGCTAGCTCAAGCTCAAGCTATCTAGCTCAAGCTCAAGCTAGCTAGCTCAAGCTCAAGCTAGCTAGCTAGCTCAAGCTCAAGCTCAAGCTAGCTAGCTCAAGCTCAAGCTCAAGCTAGCTAGCTAGCTCAAGCTCAAGCTAGCTAGCTAGCTCAAGCTCAAGCTAGCTAGCTAGCTCAAGTTCAAGCTAGCTAGCTAGCTCAAGCTCAAGCTAGCTAGCTCAAGCTCAAGCTAGCTAGCTCAAGCTCAAGCCAGCTAGCTCAAGCTCAAGCTCAAGCTAGCTAGCTAGCTCAAGCTCAAGCTCAAGCTCAAGCTAGCTAGCTAGCTCAAGTTCAAGGCTAGCTAGCTAGCTCAAGCTCAAGCTAGCTAGCTCAAGCTCAAGCTAGCTAGCTCAAGCTCAAGCCAGCTAGCTCAAGCTCAAGCTCAAGCTAGCTAGCTAGCTCAAGCTCAAGCTAGCTAGCTCAAGCTCAAGCTAGCTAGCTAGCTAGCTCAAGCTCAAGCTCAAGCTAGCTAGCTCAAGCTCAAGCTCAAGCTAGCTAGCTCAAGCTCAAGCTCAAGCTAGCTAGCTCAAGCTCAAGCTCAAGCTAGCTAGCTCAAGCCCAAGCTCAAGCTAGCTAGCTAGCTCAAGCTCAAGCTAGCTAGCTCAAGCTCAAGCTCAAGCTAGCTAGCTAGCTCAAGCTCAAGCTAGCTAGCTAGCTCAAGCTCAAGCTAGCTAGCTAGCTCAAGTTCAAGCTAGCTAGCTAGCTCAAGCTCAAGCTAGCTAGCTCAAGCTCAAGCTAGCTAGCTCAAACTCAAGCTAGCTAGCTAGCTCAAGTTCAAGCTAGCTAGCTAGCTCAAGCTCAAGCTAGCTAGCTAGCTCAAGCTCAAGCTAGCTAGCTCAAGCTCAAGCTAGCTAGCTCAAGCTCAAGCTAGCTAGCTAGCTCAAGCTCAAGCTCAAGCTAGCTAGCTCAAGCTCAAGCTCAAGCTAGCTAGCTAGCTCAAGCTCAAGCTAGCTAGCTAGCTCAAGCTCAAGCTAGCTAGCTAGCTCAAGTTCAAGCTAGCTAGCTAGCTCAAGCTCAAGCTAGCTAGCTCAAGCTCAAGCTAGCTAGCTCAAGCTCAAGCCAGCTAGCTCAAGCTCAAGCTCAAGCTAGCTAGCTAGCTCAAGCACAAGCTTGCTAGCTAGCTCAAGCTCAAGCTAGCTAGCTCAAGCTCAAGCTAGCTAGCTCAAGCTCAAGCTAGCTAGCTCAAGCTCAAGCTCAAGCTAGCTAGCTAGCTCAAGCACAAGCTTGCTAGCTAGCTCAAGCTCAAGCTAGCTAGCTCAAGCTCAAGCTAGCTAGCTCAAGCTCAAGCTAGCTAGCTAGCTCAAGCTCAAGCTCAAGCTAGCTAGCTCAAGCTCAAGCTCAAGCTAGCTAGCTAGCTCAAGCTCAAGCTAGCTAGCTAGCTCAAGCTCAAGCTAGCTAGCTAGCTCAAGCTCAAGCTAGCTAGCTCAAGCTCAAGCTCAAGCTAGCTAGCTAGCTCAAGCTAGCTAGCTAGCTCAAGCTCAAGCTAGCTAGCTAGCTCAAGTTCAAGCTAGCTAGCTAGCTCAAGCTCAAGCTAGCTAGCTAGCTCAAGCTCAAGCTATCTAGCTCAAGCTCAAGCTAGCTAGCTCAAGCTCAAGCTAGCTAGCTAGCTCAAGCTCAAGCTCAAGCTAGCTAGCTCAAGCTCAAGCTCAAGCTAGCTAGCTAGCTCAAGCTCAAGCTAGCTAGCTAGCTCAAGCTCAAGCTAGCTAGCTAGCTCAAGTTCAAGCTAGCTAGCTAGCTCAAGCTCAAGCTAGCTAGCTCAAGCTCAAGCTAGCTAGCTCAAGCTCAAGCCAGCTAGCTCAAGCTCAAGCTCAAGCTAGCTAGCTAGCTCAAGCTCAAGCTCAAGCTCAAGCTAGCTAGCTAGCTCAAGTTCAAGCTAGCTAGCTAGCTCAAGCTCAAGCTAGCTAGCTCAAGCTCAAGCTAGCTAGCTCAAGCTCAAGCCAGCTAGCTCAAGCTCAAGCTCAAGCTAGCTAGCTAGCTCAAGCTCAAGCTAGCTAGCTCAAGCTCAAGCTAGCTAGCTAGCTAGCTCAAGCTCAAGCTCAAGCTAGCTAGCTCAAGCTCAAGCTCAAGCTAGCTAGCTCAAGCTCAAGCTCAAGCTAGCTAGCTCAAGCTCAAGCTCAAGCTAGCTAGCTCAAGCCCAAGCTCAAGCTAGCTAGCTAGCTCAAGCTCAAGCTAGCTAGCTCAAGCTCAAGCTCAAGCTCAAGCTAGCTAGCTAGCTAGCTCAAGCTCAAGCTCAAGCTAGCTAGCTAGCTCAAGCTCAAGCTAGCTAGCTCAAGCTCAAGCTAGCTAGCTAGCTCAAGTTCAAGCTAGCTAGCTAGCTCAAGCTCAAGCTAGCTAGCTAGCTCAAGCTCAAGCTAGCTAGCTCAAGCTCAAGCTAGCTAGCTCAAGCTCAAGCTAGCTAGCTAGCTCAAGCTCAAGCTCAAGCTAGCTAGCTCAAGCTCAAGCTCAAGCTAGCTAGCTAGCTCAAGCTCAAGCTAGCTAGCTAGCTCAAGCTCAAGCTAGCTAGCTAGCTCAAGTTCAAGCTAGCTAGCTAGCTCAAGCTCAAGCTAGCTAGCTCAAGCTCAAGCTAGCTAGCTCAAACTCAAGCTAGCTAGCCAGCTCAAGTTCAAGCTAGCTAGCTAGCTCAAGCTCAAGCTAGCTAGCTAGCTCAAGCTCAAGCTAGCTAGCTCAAGCTCAAGCTAGCTAGCTCAAGCTCAAGCTAGCTAGCTAGCTCAAGCTCAAGCTCAAGCTAGCTAGCTCAAGCTCAAGCTCAAGCTAGCTAGCTAGCTCAAGCTCAAGCTAGCTAGCTAGCTCAAGCTCAAGCTAGCTAGCTAGCTCAAGTTCAAGCTAGCTAGCTAGGTCAAGCTCAAGCTAGCTAGCTCAAGCTCAAGCTAGCTAGCTCAAGCTCAAGCCAGCTAGCTCAAGCTCAAGCTCAAGCTAGCTAGCTAGCTCAAGCACAAGCTTGCTAGCTAGCTCAAGCTCAAGCTAGCTAGCTCAAGCTCAAGCTAGCTAGCTCAAGCTCAAGCTAGCTAGCTCAAGCTCAAGCTCAAGCTAGCTAGCTAGCTCAAGCACAAGCTTGCTAGCTAGCTCAAGCTCAAGCTAGCTAGCTCAAGCTCAAGCTAGCTAGCTCAAGCTCAAGCTAGCTAGCTAGCTCAAGCTCAAGCTCAAGCTAGCTAGCTCAAGCTCAAGCTCAAGCTAGCTAGCTAGCTCAAGCTCAAGCTAGCTAGCTAGCTCAAGCTCAAGCTAGCTAGCTAGCTCAAGCTCAAGCTAGCTAGCTCAAGCTCAAGCTCAAGCTAGCTAGCTAGCTCAAGCTAGCTAGCTAGCTCAAGCTCAAGCTAGCTAGCTAGCTCAAGTTCAAGCTAGCTAGCTAGCTCAAGCTCAAGCTAGCTAGCTAGCTCAAGCTCAAGCTAGCTAGCTCAAGCTCAAGCTAGCTAGCTCAAGCTCAAGCTAGCTAGCTAGCTCAAGCTCAAGCTCAAGCTAGCTAGCTCAAGCTCAAGCTCAAGCTAGCTAGCTAGCTCAAGCTCAAGCTAGCTAGCTAGCTCAAGCTCAAGCTAGCTAGCTAGCTCAAGTTCAAGCTAGCTAGCTAGCTCAAGCTCAAGCTAGCTAGCTCAAGCTCAAGCTAGCTAGCTCAAGCTCAAGCCAGCTAGCTCAAGCTCAAGCTCAAGCTAGCTAGCTAGCTCAAGCTCAAGCTCAAGCTAGCTAGCTAGCTCAAGTTCAAGCTAGCTAGCTAGCTCAAGCTCAAGCTAGCTAGCTCAAGCTCAAGCTAGCTAGCTCAAGCTCAAGCCAGCTAGCTCAAGCTCAATCTCAAGCTAGCTAGCTAGCTCAAGCTCAAGCTAGCTAGCTCAAGCTCAAGCTAGCTAGCTAGCTAGCTCAAGCTCAAGCTCAAGCTAGCTAGCTCAAGCTCAAGCTCAAGCTAGCTAGCTCAAGCTCAAGCTCAAGCTAGCTAGCTCAAGCTCAAGCTCAAGCTAGCTAGCTCAAGCTCAAGCTCAAGCTAGCTAGCTAGCTCAAGCTCAAGCTAGCTAGCTCAAGCTCAAGCTCAAGCTCAAGCTAGCTAGCTAGCTAGCTCAAGCTCAAGCTCAAGCTAGCTAGCTAGCTCAAGCTCAAGCTAGCTAGCTCAAGCTCAAGCCAGCTAGCTCAAGCTCAAGCTCAAGCTAGCTAGCTAGCTCAAGCTCAAGCTAGCTAGCTCAAGCTCAAGCCAGCTAGCTCAAGCTCAAGCTCAAGCTCAAGCTAGCTAGCTAGCTCAAGCTCAAGCTAGATAGCTAGCTCAAGCTAGCTAGCTAGCTCAAGCTCAAGCTCAAGCTAGCTAGCTAGCTAGCTCAAGCTCAAGCTAGCTAGCTCAAGCTCAAGCCAGCTAGCTCAAGCTCAAGCTCAAGCTAGCTAGCTAGCTCAAGCTCAAGCTAGCTAGCTCAAGCTCAAGCTCAAGCGAGCTAGCTAGCTCAAGCTCAAGCTAGCTAGCTAGCTCAAGCTCAAGCTAGCTAACTCAAGCTAACTCAGCTAGCTCAAGCTAACTCAAGCTAGCTAAAGCTAACTCAAGCTAACTCAAGCTAACTCAAGCTAACTCAAGCTAGCTAAAGCTAACTCAAGCTAACTCAAGCTAACCCGAGCTAACTCAAGCTAGCTCAAGCTAACCCAAGCTAGCTAAAGCTAACTCAAGCTAACTCAAGCTAATTCAAGCTAACTCAAGCTAACTCAAGCTAACTCAAGCTAACTCAAGCTAGCTAAAGCTAACTCAAGCTAACTCAAGCTAACTCAAGCTAACCCGAGCTAACTCAAGCTAACTGAAGGTAGCTAAAGCTAGTTCAAGCTAACTCAAGCTAGCTAAAGCTAAGACAAGCTAACTCAAGCTAACTCAAGCTAACTCAAGCTAACTCAAGCTAACTCAAGCTAGTTCAAGCTAACTCAAGCTAACTCAAGCTAACTCAAGCTAGCTAAAGCTAACTCAAGCTAACTCAAGCTAACTCAAGCTAACCCGAGCTAACTCAAGCTAACTCAAGGTAGCTAAAGCTAGTTCAAGCTAACTCAAGCTAGCTAAAGCTAAGACAAGCTAACTCAAGCTAACTCAAGCTAACTCAAGCTAACTCAAGCTAACTCAAGCTAGTTCAAGCTAACTCAAGCTAGCTAAAGCTAACTCAAGCTAACTCAAGCTAACTCAAGCTAGCTCAAGCTAACTCAAGCTAGTTCAAGCTAACTCAAGCTAGCTAAAGCTAACTCAAGCTAACTCAAGCTAACTCAAGCTAACTCAAGCTAGCTAAAGCTAACTCAAGCTAACTCAAGCTAACCCGAGCT